>NW_019170460.1:645045-946112 GCF_001890805.1 Aspergillus glaucus CBS 516.65 | reverse complement strand
ACTCGGCCTATAGGGCTGACAGATGCGTGTATGAATAATAATAATAATAATAAGATCATTCAGCATCTGGCCCAGACCGAGTTTAGCGGTCAAGTGGGCACCAGATACATCGTTTGGAACTCGTTGACTCCATCCAATTACACGTGCCTTCTTCTCCTCTATTGAAAGTACCTGGGAGCATGCTGAAGTCTTATTACTGTTCTGCAGGAAGTCCAAGAACAATCTCGTATTGACTGGCTGACGACGAGCATGGTAGCCCCAATTGAGTGACGAGTAGCTATAAAGCTGGTAGGTTCGCAAGCGCATGTCCAGATCGTTGTCACTAGCACATATTCCTGATTTAAAGGTGTCGTAGCCAAGATATGTGAGGCATGCCGTTGCAATATCATGATGAGCATTTGGAAAACCACGTTTGCCATGTCCTTTCGAAATATTCTTGTGTCGTATGGTGGACTAATCGGATCACATGGGTCTGTTCATCAATCGTCACCAGACCAGCGCATACAGAGACCATATCTTCAATGTCAGGCATGTTGTCTGAGTCGAACGAAGTTTCTCCTATCTCTACGGTGAGTGCATGCTGAAGCTCTACTGCACTAAGCGGTCTCTGGGAACATGTGATCTATGAAAGTACTTGCAATGCCAGCTCTCTCTGGTCGGGCACCAGACCCTGAATTCGCTGCATTGCTTCTTGATAGGCAATATCAATTTCTTCCGATCCTGATTGGAGCTGTTGGAGTGCAGCCTTTACAGCTCTTGGCGACCGCTTTCCGATTAACGACCCGAGGTGAAGATGGGCAAGGAGGAACCTAGATATCGAGGTTAAATCTATCATTCAATATTTCGTTCCTGGTAGCAGAGCACGTACATTCCATCCACTGCTTTGGCGATCCCGTCAATTATCTTCCTCTGCAGATCATGGTTTCGGAATACGAAAGAAGGTAGTTCATGTAGACGACCCTGAAGATATCTATGCACGTCTTCCCCGTTGGCCCGAATATCTTGTTTCAGGCTGCCCCCAAAGGCTGATGCAAGTCTGGGGCTATACCTTGAAGTTGCAAATAATGAGACAACGTCTCATTATACTTTCTGTCTCAGATAAGCTCGAGACTAGATGAGAAAATGCGCCTTTGCGGCTAGTGCCTTGGGATGTATATCAGGGTTTAAAGTCAAACACTTATTCATTGAAGAAATAGAACTCTGTATTTGGTACTAGGTATCTGCAATCCACATCTAACATTGTCCATGATAGGCTTTCCAAGCGACTATTGCAAGTGCATCAATTTCCGAAAGCCTATATTGGTAACTGTCGCAGTACGACCGGACACTTCAATCCCTTCTCCTTTCATCCCTCCATCCAGCGATCCCGTCGCCAATTGCGCCAGAGACCACCCCAAAGGCTTTGTTGGGCTATGCATTGTCTTGAGTGAACTTCGTATAATCGGACCGAAAATACTTTCTGCCAACCCCTTCAGACCGGTTGCTGGCGGAATCCACTGTCGCAGTGCATCATGATCTTTAGAATCGACCATAGCGGGACGAACTATGACTGGTCGGAAATGGGGGATCTTTTTCTCAAGTTCCATAAGGGCAATCTCTGTTTCGCCCTTAACACGACCGAAGAGAGGTGTAAAGAAACCCGGCTCCCTTGTCGCACCTTCGCCCGACACGAAGACGAAATTGAAATCTCCAGAATCCGGTTTGATCTTCCCGAAAGCCTGAGCTGCTTCGAGTGTCATTGACTTTGTGATACGGATGTACTCTCTAAAGTCTTGGTCAGTCAGCTATTTCAGAAATATACCTCGCACAGTGCACAGGATGCTCACTCCTTAGCCACGGCATTTTGGCTAATCCCGAGTGCCCACACGCAGCCGTTTGCACCTCGGAGACGCTCAAGCAGTGCTGTGTCGTATTTTTCGAAATTATCATGGATTATAACCTCAACGCGCTCGTCCTTCATAGCATCAACCATGGGTACTGGCCGACGGCTCAGGATAGAGATCTTGGCGATGTCTTTCATGCCCATCAACGCGAGCAGAGTCGTAGAGCCAACGAGGCCTGTTGCGCCGGTTAAGATAACATGCATTTTGGTGTTGGTTTTTGGCAAACTAAGAAGTTCTGGGAAATTTTCAGAATATTTAAGGGATGTACATCGAAGGTGCGGCCGCAGGACCACGCCGCGAGTACGATAAGGACCCACTTGCGGCCGCACTCGCATCCGCACCCGCTCCTTTCGTCTTTCTATAATCTCTCGCCTCATAAATTAGGCCGCTGACTAGACATGCCCACAGCCCGCTAGCCAAGCAGCTGCAAGTAGCGGCCGCGCTCCAAGCGTTTTACCCGGTCACAATGGAAAGTGGCAATACCAACGCCGGCGAGGCTGCCCATGCTTGTGCTTCGTGCAAGAAGAATAAGCGCCGCTGTGATAAGAATCTCCCAAGTTGCGGCTCATGTATAAAGTCTTTTCATTCTCAAATACCCACTTTTTCCGTCAACCTGAGACTAACCGTTGGCTAGGACTGGTCGATTCTGTGATTACTCTGATTATGCGCCCTCCGATCATACAGACGAGATCAATGAACTCCGACGCAGAATTGAAGAATTAGAGCAATGCGTTCTGCCTGTATCAACACAGACACTTTACACTCCCCCGGGGACTCAAGAACCGAGTCACACTCCTTGCACGGAAGCTTCACCCTCACCGGAGCTGTCCATTCAGGCATATTATCTTGATTCTGATCTGTGGTCCTCCTGCAAGTTTCCCGATAATGCTAAACGTAGTATTTTTGCACCCGAAGGGATATCCGCAGTCTTGGGAAACCAGTTCGAAATAGACGCCATGAAGACACGTTATTTCGAGTCTGTTCATATCTGGATGCCTATTGTCAGTAAAATCAGACTGAATCGGCTCGTCCAACGAGCGGGAGGGCATGTGAAGGCAGATATCGCCCTGTTATTGCTGTGCATGAAGTTAGTTCAAGCGGTCCCACATGAGCAACAGACAGAACCATCGGAGCTCTATATCATGGCGAAGCAATTTAACAGTGAGCTGGAACTGAAGGGGCTTCTTACCCTGCGCATGGTTCAGGCTGGCCTTTTGCTTTCGGTCTATGAACTTGGCCATGGAATCTTCCCTGCGGCTTTCACAACGATCAGCCACTGCGCAAGACAAGGTGTTTCTCTTGGCATACACAATAAGTCAGCAACCCAGTTCCTTGGCGAATCTCGAAGCTGGGTGGAGTGGGAAGAGAGACAACGCGTTTGGTGGATGGTGATGATCCTTGACAGGTTGGGAAGCCAATCCAAACAACAATAACATACAAATAACGTGTTCTAGATATATCATTGTTGGAGCTGGTCATCGACCGCTATGTACTGAAGACCCTAGCAAAGACACAATCCTCCCGGCAGACGACGGTGCTTGGGACAGCGGCGTGAGCTTTTAGTTTATGTCCTGTGGAATTTATTTATCTGAACTAACATTAATACTTCAGGAAATCGTGCCCCCTGAACGTGTTTGCCTCTCGTCAGTTACTAGCTCAGTTAGTCCCTTCGCACGACTGGCGCAGGCATCAAACCTACTAGGCCGCGTAATCAGACACTGCAACGACACGGCCTTGGAGCTCGAATTCGTCCTGGATAATTATGAAATGCTCTGCCAGACAATATTCTCTCTTGTGGAACTTCTTTCCCAAGACGATTCGACAGCATCGATTGAGACGAGTATTGCGGCCACTATATGCTTCAGGTATGCGAAACTTCCTAGTTATATTGCCCATTATTAACAGCTGGCAGCGCTCTCTTGAAATTATCTGACCACCACTCATGTGATCTGTTCAACGAAGGGAATCAATATTCCGAACACAATGCGGCCTCTCGTATCCGCGAGTGTATGCAACGAAGTCTCCAGATGTCCAGAGAGATTTGTGGGCGAGTCGTATCATTCGCCCAAGGTCTCGGGCAAAGACTTACACAGCCCGCAATGCAAAGGATCTCGCCACTAATGCTTCATTGCATTTATAATTGTGCGGCAAATCTGTCCTGGATGTCGCTTGAGACAGATAATGCACAATATGTTGCAGGGAAGCTCGTCTGTGAAGATATACTGGGATCCATCAGTGGTCGGTGGAAGACAGCTGGTGTCTACTTGGAATTGCTCCGGATTGGCGATATGGCCCAAGATGAGAGCTGTTGAATGGTAATGGTATGTGGTTTACAATGTCCAATAAAATAATATGTTAGCTCTGCTTCTCAGAAATGGGAATATGATTGGCAATCTATGGTCGATCTAAAATTGACCGACAGCAGTTCGTATCTTCAGATCAGGAGCTGGTGTGGGCCACAAAGGGTTTGTTGGGCTGCTAATTTTGATGGTGATCATCCACTACTACATGTAGCTCGAAGGTACACTCTAGTTAACCACCAAAGGCATACGTCGCCGCCCCGAAGACTGTTTGTGCAATTGGAATGAACAGGAGGCAATTGCAATACGAGAATAGTTCGTGAAAAGTCTTCATATACAGGCTCTGGAAGCTAGGCATATCTGAGGATGGCTGCCGCACCGTATTTTAACGCCAGGAAAATTCGCTGGGCTCGTGAAAAGATGTAAATCGGTAAATGCCAATGCTAAATCTCGGCATTATTGAATTCTATTTTGCAAGATCTGCAAATCCGAATAGAACTTCTAGTGCGGATCATCATGAATTTTATTTCATTGAGATACAGTCCGGGGTAAATTTCTAGAATCTTCACTAAAGTTGGCAGGGAAAGTTTTGCTAAAAATTTCGCCATATGCATTGGAACATAAAAATTGCCTGGAAATTTCAATTGAGGTACATATTGAACGACTTCTCAGCTCGGCCCGGCTCGGATAAGGTACAGTGGAGCCGGGTCCGTATGGGTGCAAATAAAGTGGGCTACAAGGAATTGTTGGGCCCTGTAATTCAATGATCACTACTTGCGGCGTCGCCCGCCAACTACTTATCCGTGCTTGGCGGGCGACACTCACCATACAGCATTTTCTCTGACTAGAGTGAATCTTTCGCCAACATTTGTCTCTGCAATAGTCCACCGACGCGGCAAAGAGCGAGGTATCTGTTCCCCCTATACTTGACCTGATGAAGATGACACATGAAGGCCAGTTTGAAGGAGCTCTAAGTAATGAACGGCCTGGTAAAGTTTGCAATTCTCCAATGAAAGCTCTTTTATATGCATGCAAATAAAAATACCGCTGTGAACCTGCTGCAAAACCTGCGGAAGTTGTACGGCCTGAAAAATCCGGAACCAACCCAAACCGATTTTGATCCAAAACCTATGGCTGTCATCGGCTCAATGACCCTGGATGCAGAAAAGATGAGAATTTATTGGGCAAGTACAACCGTGATGGTAGGCACCGTCTTCTAAAGATATAACGCCGAACGGGGCACTCTCCTACAATGAAGAGCGGTTCCGCAGAGACGTGTTGGGCACACTGTCCAATGGCTGTTCCTGGCAAGAAACCCATGGAGGCGAACCCGCTTCGAGAGTTGTCGGGCCCGTTACGAATGCTATGTTCACCGCTGGGGACGCAAACGCACAAACTATAATAATAACACCTTATTTGATGGGTGAGCATCTTCGGTACCCCGACCAAGTTTCGTTTATCGAGGAGAGATTGGGAGGCCTGCTCCTGAGGCTGGAAAGAGTGGGGTAGAATGCGGGTAAACGATACTACTGAAACAGGCCCATATCCTCCAGACTCACATCGATTCGTCTGCGCGGTATGTGCGATCCTGAACTTGTATTTCCGTGCTTCACCGTTGAGGCCAAGCTTCTTCAATCGAGCATTTATAAGGTAAATGGACATACTGGAGCTATAATGCTTCAGACTTTTTGGGGTTTATGTAGCTTGGCAAATTCAATCAACCGAAGGTTATCTCGACGAATTATCAGATACAACGAAGACCACAGATCATTGGGCGCAGTGCAAATAGCCAGGTGCAATGCACCTCTGAAGAAATGAGGACTTTATGAGTCCATATAGTGGACAGAGATCGACGCTTACATTCGGCTTCGCAGCTTGACGTTCTGCAGCACCCGGTAGCTGCCTTTATTTACTCGACAAATTGAAGAGGAAAACTCAATATACTTGTCACAGGAAATTATTTGCATGCGTGTCTAGGGGATAGCGATGTGCCTTGCTACTACTTCACGACTGGCTTTTTTCCATGAGTGTTGGGTCATTTCGGGAGTTGTGAGATGATCAGGCCCATGGAAATGCTCTCTGGGATACCCGAGTGCTTAATTGCTTGATGTTCTCTGTTAGACTATTCGAATTGATATACTGCCCATGGTATTCGTATGCTCATCAGGATAATGGTAAATTATTCATATAAACTTACTCCTCTCGAATTAATCCATTCCCCATCACGGTCTCTCACATAATCCAACGCTCCATGACAAAGCGCAACCTGGCCCCCGCTCGCAAACCGAGAACCAACGACAATCCGCATCGGTAAACGCAGCACATACCCATTCACTAGTTTTGAATTCGACGAAGCCTGAAACTTCCCGTCCTCATGAAGCTTCCCCAGTGAAAATGAAACAGTAGAACATATCATCCGTAATAATAGATGGATACGGGCTTCTAACCCGTGGAATAGATCAACAGGGCCTTCGAAGCAATGCGCATGGTCGAATGCTATTTCCTTTTCAGTGAGAAGATCGCAGAAGTCGATGAGCTGGGTGTAAAAGATTATCTGAGTGGAGAGGATAGTAGCCAGGAAACAGGTTGTCCATTGGTCTCGTTTGACACCGGTTGTGTCGTTAGTGAGGACGTCGTGGTATTGGACTTTCCAATGGTTCGGGACGGCTTCGTGCCAGATGTCGATTTCGTCGATGAGACAGTGTGCTTGGATAAGGAGTCTGTGGATTATACCACATGTTATGGTATAGGTGGGAGCGGTAGAAGGGAGTGGGGAGGGTAATGAAGACGGGGAAGGATAGGGAGTTTCCGGATTTGATAGTGTGGCTCGCATTTCGCTGATGGAGTGGCACTGCTGAGCGACCATGTCCATGATTATGCCTGCTCGGTATATGTTGTCTGGCTTGTACATCTTGCGGATGCACTCGGGTAATGTGGCATAACGGAATTCGTTATTGGCGATTGCTTGTGTTTGCTGCCATCGAGTTAGCAACGTGGGCATATTAAATATGAGACGAGACACATACAACTTGTGTAATGGCCCAGCCGAATAATTCTCGGCCATACTTGGTATTTAATTGGGACTTGTCCCGTAGTTGCAGTAGAGAGTGAGTACCGGGGATATGAGGATTCAACCCGTCACTTGTCTCGCCACTTAGGTCCTGCGTGTGTTAGCCAGATTTTACAATGAATATGCTTCCAGAATCATAACATACCGCGAAGACATTTAGGAATAAAGACGCAGCAAAGACCTCGTCCGTTACAGCTGTCTCGTTCGACTTGAGAGCATTGTAGAGCGATTTTATAGCAGAACCATAATGCCTCCGGGAATTCACATACAGCTGTCCGATACGAGAGACATTGAATAGTGATAACGACGCAACACTGAGAACGGCATGCTTCAAACAAGAATCATCCCCCTTTTCCTTGTACAACTCAGGAAAGAAAGCCAGAAACCCCCGACAAGGAGACTTATGCACCTTGAGCACATGATGATGAGTAAAATAACAAATTGCCTGCCACTCCAGACTGAGTGCAGGACCAGTTCGTGGTTTGGGTGACGAGATCGTCGGCGAGGGTGGCGGTTCAGACAATGCCCGCTGCGGCTGGGCATCTGTTGGAGCCGCATCCAGGTCGGGCTGTTCCTTCTCCTGGCCCACAGTTGTCATTTTAGATTGACGACGGTCTCTTACTGCCGCTCGCGTCATTCGGTATTCCCGAAAGGTGAGAGGATCCGGATACCCCGGGCACTGCATTCCCCGAGAGATGCAGTGCTGGCATTCTGGTTTGGCGCCATCACACTATCATTATTATTGTTATTCTTCAAAAGCGAATTATCGTTTTATTGGCGAGATACAGTGTACACACCTTGATCTTACGCTTACGGCAGACATGACAGCCCGTACTCCTTTTTCCCGGGAAGACCATGGCGCGGGATAACGAGCGGCGATATCGAAGACTAGCAAATTAGATGGTCGTGCAGTTGACTTAGAATAGCGTCAATTGATTTGATAGCATTGAATCCTCATCTCTTGTTGTGGAGTTGTAGGATCTAAAAGGAGGGGAGGAAAAAAAAAAAAAAAGGGACGATCCCCATCAGGTGACTTCCGCGACCTCGGCAAAGACGAAACAAAGTATGTATACGTATTTTGAGTAAATCATTTCAATTATTATTATGTTTTATTCTTTGATTTTAAATCCTTCTAATCAAGCCAGTACATAATGCATAATGAATGGTGAAGAGATTTATACTAGAACGGGGACAACCCCCCCGAAGTGGCGAGAACGGCATCTATCCAAATCCCATTTCGAAATAATGCATAATAAACAGACCGGTACGGCAGATGTAGTTTCAGTTAAATAATCCACTGGTATCTGGAGTTATACCGGCAAACTCTGCCGGCACAATGAGTCGACAATGCATTCTCTCCCAGAGAGCGTGGTCTATAAATGGAGCATTCACAATTTCCCTTTTCGGTACATGCTTGCGCAGACCCACTTACACGTGGATCATTAAGTCCGAATTGACCCACTATTTATTGTTAGTCTCGGGGATAAAAACCTACCAGCCCTATCTGACGACGCAGCAATTTGACAGCTGCATCATACTGCATTAACCAGAGTGAAAAATTGAAGGCATTCTCGTAGCATGTAGTATTTATCTTCATCGTAATTTTCTCAGGAACTCTTCAGGATACTCTTGGGTTGACCTCATTCGAGTCTCGTCAACCATGAATCTGTTGTACCTTCTGGGGCTCCCAGCCCTATCAATGGCGGTTTCGCCCAACAACAATACCAACCACATATTCAATGCAATTCATTCATCGATGCGCCAATGGGGCTCCTCCCTCAATCATAATGGCATGTCCTTCTTCCTCGCCTCCGTCCCTGAAGGAACAACCCTCTATCACGGATCTTCTCGCCCAAATACTCTCGTCGATATCGGATGGATGGCATTCGATCCCGAGCATGCCTTAGTATTTGCCCGACCACCGCACCACCCGAAACATCCTCCCCACGATGAGCGAGCTCAACAGAAAGTTGTGGTGTCGAAGCACGGGGATTCAATGGAAGACCACGCAGGTTGGCTTCATACGTACCAAACTATCAAGGAACTGAGACTTGTGTATGTCGATGGGATGTCGGCTGGAAAGTCACATATTGGAACGCTGGATTCCCAGGATCGCATCCTTTTCAACGATACCATCCCGTATGGCGGCGTTAGCCAGGAAACCGAGCGTTCAAAGGCAGTCTGTCGGATCTCAGCTGAGGAATGGGACAATCGGATTGATGGTGTCATCCGCATGGCTGGTGGATTCGAGATCATACTCTGTGCACCAGAGGAGAACTTGGTCGCGGAACGAGTGACAAAGTCCCGAATTCACAAGCCGAAGCACCATGAAAATCACAAGCCAAAGCAAGGCAAGCCGGACGAGCTTCTACGTGTTGTGACTTCAAGATACAACGGAATTGGAGGAGATCGCGTGAAGGTCAACTATGACCACTTTGTCTCTGTATACGATAGTGATCTCAATGTCTTTCCAGCAAACAGCACACACAGCACACGCCCTCGACTGGCACATCTGTCCAAAGCATCGATCCAGAAGATCAGACGGCGGCTTACAGACCTGGTTATGGATTACGATGTACACGGAAAGGTCAACTGGCGGGCTGTTGCCGATATGACCGTCCAGCAATACGGACGCCGTCTACCAGATCTAGTCTCCTCTCCTCGTTTCAGAACCATGGAGTCGCTGAAAGCAGAGATTGCACAAATATGGGAGTCGTTTATCGACTTGGATTATTCCAGTCCGGAAGTTGAAATCCAACGCTGCACAAACCGATTCATTCCACATGCTGCTCCTAAAACCTCGCTAGCCCATAACGTGACCCATACCATCAACGAGCAGATCTGCTCTACGCTCGCAACGGTTCTGTATGACGATCATAATTATGTAGTTGCAGTTGGTCGTCTTCAAGAGCTGATGGATTATCTTTCTTGGACTGTATGGAAGGAATGTCGCGATTGCCGGGATGATGAGTTTTGTGCTATTCCGATTTGGCCTCAAGGGTCGTTGGAGGATTATGAGGATCCGAGATGTCAGCGGTATGATTCTGCGTATGCTGGGGAAAGTGATTACTGGGGACCTATCTTTCATTGAATGTAGCTAAAGGTTGAAGGTGGCAGTTAGCTTAGTGTGGTAAGAAGAAAATTCATGTCTAAAATGAGAATTCATTGTACAATTTCTAGTCTAATAAATACACTCAGTAAACACACATTTATAAGCAACTTTATATCCTTTAACCAAAAAAACGACTCAAGAAACCACTGTAACATTATCAGACAGCGGACCACAATTCATCGGCAACGTAATCCACCCCCCGACACCCGGTCCAGTCTCACTATGGTTGAACGTCGGGTTCAACGCAAAGATATGCCCGGGTGTCGTATTATACTTGATCGCAAGATCCTTGTACGTCCCCCAAGTATAGTAAAACGGCTCAAACTCGCATCGACTCGGATGACACTGCGGCACCTTGATCGATATTCCACTTTCAATCTCATCATCGATATCAGCAGAGGAACCGTACGTCATGTGTCCGGCAGTGCTGTTCAGCGCTTCGATGGTGATGTTAAACTTGGCCAGGGCAATTTTCCTGATCGTATCGCCCTCGAAAGTCGTGTAGGTATGCGGTCCGCCGTTGACGCAGGTGTTGGTTGCGTTTTGGTTGGTGAGGAGGCATGAGTGCGAAGGGTCGGAATGGGCGCAGCGCTGCGGGGGGATGTAGAGTTCCTCGCCGGCGTAGAGCATTTGCGGATCGGCAACGTGGTTGTAACGGGATATGTCACAGACGGTGGTATTATAGGTGTCTGCGATGGAGAAGATGGTGTCGTTGGATTTTATGGTGTAGGTGCTGATTGCATCGACGTGCTGGCAAGAGGGATCGGAAGCAGCCATGCTGCCAATTAGAAAGAAGGACAGTGTGAGGAGAGTGTTCTTCATCATGATGGTCTAGTTATATCGTAGGGTAAGGATGAAGATGAATGAATGACTGATGATTTGCTGATTTACTGCAATGGGCGCTATTTTTATATACTTACCTGCACAGATAAAATTGGATGAATGGCTGACGATTTCAAACCACGCGTCGCTGTGATCGTCAGGAGACTCGTCACATCTTGCTTTCACGCTCTGCCACAGATGCGAAACTGTTTTCCGTCACTGATTATGCCGGAGATATTTGGCTAGATTCAGCATTCGGGATGGGCTTCCATTTTGGGAAGAATGTGGAAGATCGCAGACGGATATGCCTCAACTGGTTTTGCAGAACAATCCCCGGAGATTAGCCGTATCTACAAACCTAGGTCTGTCTGGGCTCACCAGAGATTCCTCAATTTCTGACCAACGTGGGAGGCCATTTGCCATTCGGAGTACGGCAACTTGCCGCACTGTAGAGGCTGGTTTCATCGTTTTACTTGTCAATCACAAATTTCTTCAAGTTACTGACCATGCCACTAGCAAGTTAATAGCCTTATAGTTATAAAGTTTAAAGTATATCTTTGAACAAACTGTTTACGGTATGTTCAACCTCCTACTCATGATTCTAGCCAGGCTTCTCAGTGGTAAGTGTAAGTAAATTGTTGTCATGAGAGCTGAAGAGATCCTTGCAAAGTAGACGAGTTGAAATATTTTGAGCCCTCGCGAGTCTGTACGTACTCCGTCGCTGCAATTTGTTGTCGAGCTGCGCACAGCTGGGGTTCTGGTCGCTGCTAGGGACAGCAAAGTAGCGGAATTAGATTTGGACGTTATTTCCGACCATTGATGCCGTTCCTTTTTCCCCCTTGCTCTCATTAAGCATAATGTTTCATTTTCACTTTCTCGAACAATCGAATCTTCTAAAGCACGTGCAAGATAATGGCCTGGAAATAGAATGTCGATTACCGCTTTGAGACCTGGTTTGCGAATGACCCATCGACATAGACCCACTTAGCGCCGGGTAAAATAAGCTTAATCCGAACTGAAGACTAAGTCCGAATTGGGTTCGCAAACCAGTCCCAAATATGTATCCAGCTCGTGGGGGACGGTTATTGAACCATGGGTGTGACAAGTTAGCGAAGTATGAAAACTTTGATAATTGATATCGACAATTAGAGCGAGACTGCATATCATGTCCCGATCTTCTTGTAATGCTCGTACGGAGTACATTCGGAAGCGGGTCATGCACCTGGCGTCAGTTAATTGTTGGAGATGTCACAGAAGAACTGTATATCCAGATCTAATACCTATCTTTAACAACCACCATTGAAGCAAGCACAAACAAAATGGGCTTCTTCAACTACTTCACATCCATATCGCTCCTCCTCTACCAAGTAGCAGCCAAAAGCGCACCAACTGCTGAAACCCCCAACGGAACCTACAGCGGCCTCTACTCCCAATCCTTCAACCAAGACCTCTTCCTGGGAATTCCATACCTCCAGGCGCCCGTCGGCAACAGACGCTTTCACCCAGCAGACAGCCTCACTGATACCTGGAATGGAACCGTCGCGGCAACATCATACGCACCGTCATGCGTCGGTTATGATACCTCCGTCGACGCAAGTGAGATGTCTGAAGACTGTCTTTATCTCAACGTGATCCGATCGCATGCTGTCTCCGTCTCTGCGAAGTTGCCTATTGTTGTCTTCCTGCATGGTGGTGGCTTTTCTGGTGGCAGTGCTAGTGAAAGTCGTTACAACTTGTCTTACATCGTCGACCGCTCGACAGAGCTAAGTCAGCCAATTCTCGCCGTTAGCTTTAACTACCGTCTCAGTGCTTGGGGCTTCATATACAGCAATGAGGTCAGAGACACCGGCGCTACCAACATCGGTTTGCGAGACCAGCGCTTCGCACTGGCTTTGATTCAGGAGAAAGTTGCCGGGTTTGGAGGTGACCCGGCCAAGGTCACGCTCTGGGGACAGGACTCCGGTGCATTTAGTATTGGGTTCCAGATTACGGCGTACGAAGGCCGCAATGATAGTCTTCTGCGCGCTGCCATCATGGAAAGCGGGAACCCGACGCCCATGCAGGGATTGAACGGGACGCAGTACTACCATCCCATGTACGACGCCATTGCGCAGCGGGTTTCTCCTTCTGCTGCGTATGCAGCTGAGAATGGGATGTCGGGTAGCAATACCTGCTTTGATGCGACGGACCGGATGAATTGTCTTCGGAGTGCTAGCTTCTCTGATATAAATGAAGCGATCAACTCGACGAGTCTGCGAGGATGGTTTCCAGTTATTGATGGAAACATCGTGACTCACCAGGCTAGTCGGTCTTTGTTTACGAAGAAGTATCTCAGTGTTCCTATAATTCTGGGTGCGAACACGGATGAGGGTTCGTTTTATATGCCGAATAGCAATATTACGACTGATGCTGAGTTTGTGGATTTGATTGCAAGTATGTTTAGCCTTCACCTCTTCCTCCTGTTGAGCGCATGCTAACAATTTTAACCCCCAATTCTACAATGTCGCTCCGGGAATAGCCCTCCCAAAGGTTCTGGTAAACCAGCTGGCGGAAGCCTACTCGAACGTTTCGTCCTCGCCATGTAAGTTCAACCTTTTTGTTTCACTCCATAAAGACAGAAACTGATTATGTACAGATATCAAAGCAAAAACTTACCAAAGCGACGCTACAATCAACGCAAACCACCGACAAGCCTGCCAGGTCTACGCCAAAGCCAGTATCCCCACGTACTGCTACCGCTTCAACGCCCCCATGTCCGGACATTTTACGGCCCAGCACGGAGACGAGCTGCCCCTTGTATTTAACAATGTTCAGGGCGACCTGTCCGACAAGTCTCTGGTTCAATTGGCCACTGACATGAGTAGCAGCTGGGTAAGCTTTATCGCGACATTGGATCCGAATGCGTGGAGGAATGGATCGAATGCTTCGAGTGTCACGTCTACGTAGTAAAAACAAGACAACTTGACTTGAGCAGGAGAGAAAAGGAAGGCTGCTTAATGTTCGGATATCTTGAAGTCCAACGAACCATTTATACTTCTACAATGCAGAAAAGGATGACGAATTCACGAAGAGTAATTGATGCAACCTACCCATCCGCATCCTGTACCTGTCCATCCCGCGTCTACAGAAGCCCCGTCGCAGTTCTTGGAGATTTCAGTACAATCATTTTTCTCAAACACCATCTTCCGCGCATTCCCATAGACATACTGGGGCCAAAACAATGAAGATCCAACTCCCCGCCAAGCTCGCCGTAGCGGCACTCGCAGCCCTAACCACGGCCCACGGCCCCGACGACCACGAAACCTTCCTCGCAAAGCGCGGATAGTTCTCCCGCACAAAACGCTCCCTCGACTCCTGCGCCGGCATCCTCGAAAGCATAGGCGTGGAAGCCCGCGCGCGAGCCCGCTGCGCATCCATTGTCCATGAGCACCAGAAGCGCAACAAGGCTAAGCGCAACAACAAACAAATCCTCAACACCAACCATCAATATAACGGCTCATTCATCTCGCCTGATGACACCGATGCCATTTTCGCGGGGACCAAACACGTTCTCCTGAACCCGTACGGTGGGAACGGCCCGTACTACGTCCGCGGCGAACTCATCCGCGAAGACGTGAGAGAGGACGAACCGAGTATCCCGACTATTGTCGAGGGCCAGTTCATCAACTACGTCACCTGCGAGCCTGTCGCAGGGATGTGGTTGGATCTGTGGAATGTCAATTCCAGGCGTGCACACCGGTGTCATCAACGAAGGAAACGGCAACTTCCTTGACCACAGTAACGTGAACCGTACTGCGCTTCGTGGACTCCAGCAGGCGAATGAGGATGGTGTTGCGCGGTTGACGACTATTCTTCCTGGTCACTACAGTGGGCGGACGAACCATATCCATGTTATCGCGCACTCGAATGTCACTGTGAATCCGAATAATACTATTTCCGGGGGCAGTATCCAGCACATTGGACAGTTCTTCTTCGACGAGGACTCCCTTGACAAGGCTCGCCAGTTCTGGCCGTATACTGAGAATCCGTATGCGATTACCACCAACGCCGAAGGTGATACCCTCCACCAGGAGACTGCGTACTCGAACTCCGACCCCGTGCTTCACTATGAGTATCTTGGTGATAAGCTCGAGGATGGGCTGCTCATGTAGGTAACGATTGGTGCTAATGTCACTGCAAGCTGGGAGGATGAGTATAGTTTTGTGAGGACAGCTCAGGGGGTTAAGTACTCTTGTGGCACGGGTCGCATCACGGGTAACTTCACGCAGGATGGGACTGATTGTGCGAATAACGTTGATGTTAAGAATCTGCCGGGGGAGTCGGCGCCTGGGCTCTCCATATCCTCGAGCAGATGCCGTGAAGCGCCTAACGCCAACGCGAAACCCCGCCAGGAAATAGTGCAGTCATTGCAAGTTCCGCAACAGGCCTCACTCGTCAAGATCGAAAAGATCGCGATGTTAGACGATGTTGAGACAACTTATCCCCAGAGAGACATGGACTGAAACGCGTAACGATCCCATTCCTTACTCGATTTTGCTTTCTCTCTTTTTTATAGTTTCAGTGGCTAACTTGGTATACTCAACGTCACAGGTCTATGGATTATGACCGAATTCCGACTGGACCCTTTACGCTTCTCGTGTCTCTTAGTTGTGGTGGTCAGTGTTTACTTTGGTGTGAGGGCAAGGCAGTGTCATTGTTTAAACATATGTATCGCATAGGCGGATTGTTTGTACGGAGTATTCTGCAATTTTTGGGCGTACTCGGATGACCTGTAGTAGAACTTGTTTGCATGCCTGTAACCAACACACATTTATAGACGGCTTACCAAAATTCCACGTAGAAGCTCAGGTAAAATATAGTTGATGTCACATTCACGTGACCGTAATCGCGGGTGAAGTCAAACCCAACGCGTCCTCGGCGCAGCAGTGCAGGTTTCATCCTCGCTCTCCAGTCCCTTTCGATTCCATTCTTTTCGCAAGCGCATGATACCATTCTTCTACAGTTGAACTATCTTTTTTTCAAACTCCAAAGCGCAGCTTTCGAAACCTCCCTCTCGCTCCTTGCCGTCCTGCGCAAGCGCTCAACACCAACACCAACACTCCTATCACCGCCGTCACCGACAAACCACCGAAATGGCCACCGACTACAGCAAAAAGACCAACGCGGAACTCGTCGAGATCCTCAAATCCCGCAACCTTACCCACACCGGTAAGAAGGCTGAGCTAGTCGCTCGTATCCAGGAGGATGACACCAAGAACAACGGCGGCGAGTCAGCTCCCGCCGCGCCCGCCGCGAAAACCGACGTCGCCGACGACGTGATCGACTGGGAGGACGACGACGTCCCGGCCGAAAGTGCTACGAAACCGTCTACGGAAGCTGGTGCTGCGGCGATCGCGGCCGGTGGTAAGGGCCAGGTGTCCAACCCGGCTGCCGTTCCGAACCAGAAACTCGATACCGATCCTGCTGCGACCGATGACCTTAAGGTTGAGGCTGCTGGTGGGGAGGCTGGGAAGGATGCTGCGCCTGAGCAGGAGACTGAGGGGGCTGCGGCGCCGGCTGGGGAGGAGGGCGCTGCTGATGCTGCTCAGGAAGAGAAGCCTGCGCCGAACTTCGCCAAGGGCCTGCCTATTACGGAGTTGGAGGAGGAGTTGAGGAAGCGCAAGGCTCGTGCTGAGAAGTTCGGAATTACTGAGGACTCTCAGGCTGCTATCGCGCAGGCTGAGCAGAACATTGAGAGAGCTAAGCGTTTTGGAACCGGCGCGGACGCCGATGCTGGTGTTGGTGTCAAGGGGCTGGATGAAGCTCTTCCGCAGGAGAAGACCCGCAAGAGAGGCCGGAACGAGGAACAAGGTGGTCGCGGTGGTAAGCGACGTAACTTTGGGGGCAGGGGGGGCCATCGCCCCCGTCGGGGTGGCCAGGGTGGTCAAGGTGGAAACAGGAACAAGACCAACAACGGCGGCGGCGAGAAACCACAACCGACGCAGATGAGTGAGCAGGATCGTGCGGCCTTGGAGGCAAGGAAGAAGCGATTTACTGCTGCGACATGATCACGGTTGTATTTGATACTTGACACTTGACACCATCTTTGTACTTTTCTATCTTTTTGCTGGCGTTCGGGAGATATGATCGATCTAGGGTCTATTAGATATCAATATCATTGTCATTGGATTCGTTACATATTTAATCTTCTTCCAAAGGCTGTATATATACTCCGTACTCTTGGGTGACGGCGAATTACTAGAAACGGTATAGCGTTCCATTTTCGCTTGGCACCGCCGTGCGTGCTCTATAAAGATGCGATGCCTTCCGTCGCTGCTTCAACTTCGACCCAATTCCTGTTGTTTTCCTTTCACTTTATTCCCGCGCTGCCCACATGATTCGAGTGAGGCATTTTTGCTATTGATCCTCCGTCTGCCCCCCTCATTGCGCCACCTCCTTTTCGTTGTCCAAGGTCATAATCGTCTTGGAGCTGCTGCCAGTGGTGCGATCTCCCGACCAGTATGATCCACTCACTCATGCTCAAGGACCCTACTAACGATGAGTGATGATTGGGATGCCGTGATGCCTTGTGAATTGGATGGTTGTCTGTTGTTCTCGTCGCGACCATCCTTGTAACCTTCATTTCCCGCTGGCCGAGCCTCACTTGATGACGAGTTCACGCAAGTTCATTAGATCGTATTCTGAGAAAAAAGAATATGAAGCTTCAGAGTGGGCCATACAGAAATCCTCGGCGTTGCAGGCATCCTGCCAAAAGTGAGGATATTGCCATGCTCTTGTGTCTACGTACATACTACGCTGATTGCCTTGTGTGAACGAACATCTTCCTGGCTGTCACATCCCATTACACGTTTTGGGTAGCAGTATGGCAGGATCTACCACATTCTACTTGGCTTCATCCACGCTCCTTCCATTAGTGATCTGGAGCGGTTGGTAGGACGACATGCATCACTCTTGTGATCAGCGTTCTAGACTGAGAAAAGTTGGCGGGGATAACAATCTGGCTTAGTGTCCTGGTCTGCATTGGCTGGGAACAGGGAATTGATTGGTACAGAGGGACTGATTAAAGATGCTGATGTCACCAACTTCACTTTCTGATGGGCAACTTTGAATATCTCAGGCAGTCCATGGGATCAACACCTCAACTCCTGGCTTGCGTCAGCCATGGAATCGATGGCGTAGATAGGCCAGTCAAAAATGCTGATGCGCCGCCAACTTGACCTTGTGACTGGCATCACTGATTCGGCTCCTGGCCTGCGTCAGATAGGGAATTGGCTGGTTCAGAGAGACCAGTTGAAGATATTGATGCGCCGCCAACTTCACCTTGACTGGCGTCACCCATTTGCCTCCTGGCCTGCATCAGGCATGGAATCGATTCACGAGGGACCAGTTGAAGATGCGGATGAGCTGCCAAACTTCACCTTGTGACCGGCATCGCCGAATATTGGGAACAATTGTGGAGACAACTATCTAACTTCGCCTTGTTTGTACTGAACATGGGTTTGGTTGGTGCACAGGCCTTGTTGGATGCAGTGGCATTGCCTCATGGCCGAGGCGGCAGCAGGGCCAGGCATGGGGCATGGGAGACACAAGCATCCTTTGTCTAGACCTCGCCAAAACCCAACCCGGAACCCATCTGGGCAACCCAATGAGTGGATTTGCAGCTGCTGGTCTTATTCCATTCGAACCAGAGAGGGTGCTTGCAAAACTCCACATCAAGATGAAGACACCAACACCACCATCTTCTTCAAGCAGCAATCAAATCCTTCTATTTAGGGAGGACACCAGCCAATCCTTATCAGTTGAACCAGCAAAAAAAGCAGATTCAAGACCTTCAAAACCAGTCTCTATCTTCAGTTGTTGCAGAGCAGATGCTTGAGAAGTTTATGAAGAGCACAGAAGTTGCAATGCAGGATGCTGTTCTATTAAAACAAGAACTTCATCAGCTTCAGGCATCAAATAAGCACCAGAAAGAGAAGATGAAGATGACACGGGCCTTTATTCAAGATAGAGGGAGTTTAACTGATGCTGAGGGACTGCAAAGACTAAGGGAAAGAGAAACCCTGGAAGAAGGCTCATAATCATCAAGGCCCCGGCGGCCTGCACGGTGCAGTAATTGCAATCAGGAAGGCCATAATAGATTAAAATGCCCCCTCAGATAGCAATGAATTTAATAGATTTGGCATGCTTTAATATGGAGTGGATTAAACAGAGGTATCAAGTACGGAATATGGAGTTGCTCGCCGCCGCCGACCGGGCAGCTCGGTGTCCGATTACGTTAGGACTTGTTAGGACAAAAGAGGATTCGATTCGATATTTCAAATTAGACCCATTTCTGCTCCTTCATGATTTTATCATTTAGCCAATACAGCTACATATTACTTCTGGATAAGGCACGTGTAGGTAAGGCCTATTGTACTGTTCAAGCTCAATTCAAAGCCACTATTTCGCGGTTGGACTGCCATCTTCAAAAGGTGTAATTCTACACATACTGGGATTCATGATCACTGCATAGACCTAATCTAATATTAACCTATCAGAGAAGACTGAACCGGAGCTAGAGTATTGATATAATCTCACATACATACTAGATTTTCTAGACAGGTTGAAGGTGTTCCTTTTCTACCACCTCTTTTCTCAGTGCCTGCCACTGCGCTATCTACAAACCCTCGTCCTCACAACAACCTTTCACAAGGTTTCAAAGCTATTCCCATACTTAGGACAGCCCTTTTTATCGAGCGCAGCCAACCCTATTTGTAAACATAATAAGACAGATCGTCACCGCTGGTCTCGCGATTGGTAAGACCGTTGCCCATGAACCTAAACCGGTTCGGCCCATCGTACTTAATTTGGAAGTCCTCCGTCCTGAAACTTTCTAGGATCTCTCTGTAATGAAGGATGCTTCCGGCATACATGGCCGTCACTTTCCCGTCCGACTTCCCGTTCTTATACCAGGATCGACAACCACCCGCCCAAACAGTGGTCTGGAGAAACTCCTGCGAGTATGTATTATAGTCATCTGCAGCATCGTTTCTAACCACCATCGACCTAGGAATGTGTTAATCTTCAAGACTCGTCGGGCTAAAAATGTGCAGGAGAGGGTAGGAGGCATACTTGATATGTTCGGTTGCAATCTTCTTGCACCACCTCAATATCCATTGTGCTGTTGAGTCCATGGCAGCCAAGAGACTACCATGTCCCACTGGGCAATTAGGACCGTTGAACATGAAATAGTTCGGCATGTTAGGGGCGCAGATGCCAAAGTACGCCTCGGGGCTCTCGCGCCATTGATCGGCCAGGCGGATCCCATCCTTCCCGGCAAGTTCCCAGGACGGTGAAAAGCTGACGTCAAAGCCAGTAGCACAGACAATGATGTCGAACTCCTCGGTGCACTTGGCAGTCCGAATTCCAGTTTCAGTAACTTCCTCAATCGGGTCGAACTCAGTCGAGACGTTCGGCTTTCGAAGGGCCTCCAGATACCCTTCGCCCGGGGTAATACGCCGACACCCGACCTGCCAGGATGGAATAAGTCTCGCGCATAGGGAGGGATCATGATTGAGGCGCTCCTCCATATTCTTTTTGAACTCCTGGTAGGCACATGCCTGCTGAGGGCTGTCCCGGAGAAAGGTACGGAACTGCTGGTTGAAGACGTGCTCAATATTCTTTCTCAGCTGCAACAGATCCTCGGGATTCTCCCGGAAGTTCTTCTTCTGGTCTGCGGTATACTGAAAGTTCTCACCGCCTGGAGTCAATTCCGCAGCGAAGTTGGCTGAGATCCAGGTAGGGCTGCGGACGTAGGTTGCGATCCTGCCCGCAGTCGGTTGCATCTTTGGAAGAATCTGAATGGCTGACGACCCATTACCGATGATTGCAACGCGCTTCCCCGTCCAATCTAGCGTCGTGTCCCATGATGCACTATGCAGAAGCTTTCCTCGGAAAGATTGAAGCCCTTGGATTTCAGGCCAACGCCATTTGTTGAGGATGCCCGAGCCGTTGACAAGGACGTCTGCCTCGTCCTCTTTGATGATTCCGTCGCTTTCGACTCTGATTATCCACTTTCCCCTAATGTCGTCCCATATTGTCGAAGTCACCCGTGAATTGAAGCACACACACTCGTCGAGGTTGTACTTCGTTGTGGTTCTTTTGATGTATTCCCAGATCTCGGGTCCTGAGGCATAGAACGATGACCAGTCCGGATTAGGCTCGAATGGGAACGTGTAAATGTGTGCTGGGACCTATCAGGACATAGTTAGCCTCATTTCTGTCGTCAGCTGTTTATCGTCAGGTCCTCTTGTCACATACATCGCACGCCACTCCAGGGTACCGGTTCTCAAACCATGTGCCACCAACGTCCGCATTTTTCTCATATATTGTCAGGTCGATAGATTCATCCATGTCATGCTGGTGCTTCCATTTGTATGCCATCATCAATCCGGAATAGCCCGCTCCAATGCAGACTACCCTCAGTTTTCTCGGCTTATAAAGGGGCTGCTCCAAGATCGGTACCCAGTTAGGATAGTGGTTCTCCGTATGAAGTCCAGTGGCCTTGTTGGGTGCTTTGTTGCTAATGAACTCATTCATGTTTGTCGATCTAGGTCTCTTGACAAAAGTCTAGGAAAAGAAAAGGTGGTTTGAGTAGTAAGAAAACGATGGTATCCTGATGTGTTATTCTGTCCCCAGCCAGCAGAGACGAGCAATTTATATGTACGAGCTGCTTGAGCTTCTTTTCCCCCCCTGCAGTATCGAAAGCGAGCTTCGGTAGCCACCGATCCTTTTCATCCCGACAAGAGAATGGCAGTTTATCTGTATCCTGATTGGGCCGGCATGGTCAAGTCCAATTAGAGTTCGGCCTGTCGGCCTGCCTTGGAATCAGCACTAGATCCCCCTACTGTGTGTTTACCCTTGCGCGTTGACTGACGAGCCAGAATTGGTAAACAGTATTGTTGCTGTGGCACTCGTCCATTGCGAACTGGGCGGTGCCGTCAACCAAGTCCTGAATCAAGACTCGGAGTCGGTTGCTGCAGAGCAGATAGGTTCTAGTGGTCTCGGAACATAAAGGGGGCAACCCGAGACAAAGTGGTAAGTATTGTTGTCTTTGGAATTTACCAGCGCATAATCGAGGCGAGCATCGAGAGCAATTATACGTCGGGAAGGTCTTTCGGAACTGCCGATATCTGTGGACACCCCCGAAGAAGCGTCGGCAGCCAGGCCAGGTTCCGGTGGAGGATCCTCGCGCACTGCACGTCTGTCTTTGTCATGCCCGTTTATTAGTTAACCGACCACGTTAGTAACATCATTCGTGTATTCCTCTGCTCGGCATCTAGAAAGAAAGTTGGAAATCCAAACATCCCCGCAATTCTCCTCCACTTCCCCCCACATTTGCTCGGTCCTGTCGGAAACGAGAACACCGCAGCAACATGGGCTGCGCACGTCTATTTTCCATCAGTTTTTCCTCCCATAACTTCCGTTGATATACCAACGATGCCTACAAAGAGGTCCCATAAGACCGTCCGGAGACGTTGCATCCGAGCCTGCACGACTTGCAAGAGGCGCAAGGAACGGTGCGATGGTCGCCAACCGTGCCGACGTTGTGTGGAACGAGGCGTCGATTTCGACTGTAGAGTCTCCCATCCTCCTTTAAGAGAAACATTATCTCCGACCCCGGAGCCCGACATCCGTGCGTATCCCCATGGAGCAGAGGGAAATCAGTGTGTGCCGCAGGAGCGGAATGGACCGCGACATCTTCGCACCACATCAGCCCATATCTTCCCCCAATCGTCAAGGTTGGCAAAGGACGAACGCGGGAAATACATGTTTATTGGGGATGCAGCGAATCTGACTTTCCTTCAAAATGTCCGTCGTATAGCCCATGTCGCCCTAGGGCGTTGTGCTTTCGTTGACGATCCACTGCGTCACCACATACTGGAAACCTATGACGATGGACACGAGCGACTGATTGTCGAAAGTGCCATAAATCCGCCATCAAAACCAACTTCGGAGGATGCCAACTATCTCATCCATTGGTACATCCTTGCGACAAACTGTGTGCTGGACGCCGTCGACCAACACGAGCTATTTCAAGGCATGTCAAAATGGCTTCTCTGCTCCCACGAGGAACCTTGTGAGACAAGTGCGATATATTATCTTGTCTTGGCCCTCGGGGCTCAATCATGCCCGGAAAGTAGAGACTCCGATGCCGAGAAGTATTTCAACTTTGGTCGATATATCACTTTGATGACGCTTATGGAAGATCCCAGCCTAGTCATGATCCAATCTCACGTGCATGTCGCAATGTACCTATTAGCAGGATCGCGTAGAAATTCGGCCTTTATGTATCTCGGGACTGCTGTCAGGGCTGCTTACGCCCTGGGCCTCCACAGACTAGATATTTCAGCACTCTATCCCACATCCGAGTGTTTGATACGTGAACGGCTCTGGAAAGCTATTCGGATTCTGGATCTGTTTATGAGTGCCTCCCTTGGCCGACCACCTTCCACTACGGAAACCCGTGACACAACGGTGAAGGAGAACTACTCGGCATCAAACGATCTCTGCCTTATCTTTGAAAACATCCTGGCAGAAATATATGCAAAGCGCATGGTCTCTTCAGAGACCTTGGAGTGGATAAGCGGACTACATCGTGGATGGACTTCACGGTTCATGGAATGTCCCAGAGAGGTCGGCACGCAATGTGCCGAACGGATAGTGACCGAAAGGGGAGAAGCCCCAAATATCGGGCTCATCCACTTAAAGGAGGCATACTACTGGACCATTATGCTGCTCTCGCGGCCCACCTTGGTCGAGAAGGTGTCTTTGTACGCGTCGGCGGCGGCCGAGTCGGATTGCTCAGGCATGGAACAGCTGACATCGTCGGCATCAAACGACATCCTCGCGTCCGCATGCGTCGATTCCGCGGCCCGCACCATTGAACTTCTCGCGGCCTTTATCATGAGCACGCACGTCCCAAAAAGGCTCCCGTTCGTTGTCAATTCGGCGTTTATGTCAGCTCTGGTGTTGGGACTTGCCATCTTTGGCGACATGGATCGTGTCCTCCCGCTACGCTGCAGCCTCAGCAATGCACGAGTAATACTTGCGAAGTTCTCCCCTCATGACTCCGTGGCAAGGAGATACCTCACTATCGTGGACAACTTTCAAAATGCCTGTGACAAGTACGTGGAAGTCCGGACACGTCGCGATATGGATTACCAAAGCCGCTTGATTGGGGGGCTTTTCGGGAGCATACATATCGAGGCGCCTGACGCTGGAGGTTGCAGTTCTAATAATACGTCTGCGCGGAACCAAAATATGACCTCTACTGGGCCTTTTACTCCCTTAATCAACGGTTCTGTCTTGAGTGCTGAGCGCCCCGTTGAGACTCCAATAGCCGACGACAGTAACAGTTTGCCGGACAATAGCTTATTATTTCAAGTACCAGATTTTATGAATCACCTTGATCTGAATAACACGAATAGACATGGTTCGATGGATAACATCCTTTTACCTTTTGATTCTTATGATGTGATTTAGCTTCTGATCCCGACTGTTGATGCGAGCTTTCTAGAACAAGGAGTGTTCTGAGGGATCATATGCCAACCGAGAAGAAATAGTTCTACGCCTAGGTTGTTTTAAATCGACCAAGGGATCGTTCGCGGCAGATCACAGGGCCCACATATCCTGGTACAACATCCTACAGCCCCGAGTTAGAATTGCATTGTTCAGCACAATTTCCGGTTTCATCCAAATAACCAGGCGGCATACGAAAAACCGGACGACTTGGGCTGAAAGGAGCATTTCTACGACAAGGCAAGGAAGCACCCCCCAAAAGACAGGAACTCGAGTACGATATTGCTACGACCCAAGGACGTCCGACGTGGGTACCGTTTTTATGGTAAACGATACAATATACGTTCTATCTGGTCAGCCTTCAGTTCCCAATTCATTTCAAGCATGGGCGAAGACAGAACCAGATTATGGTGGTACCTAGATTGTCAATTATATAGTGCTTAGCCATCCGGAAAACTCTTCCTCTTCCGGATTCGCTCCTTATTCTCATCTTGTTAGATGGATAGATAGACCTCAATATAACGCTCGTTGCTATCATCTCCGTCTAGCCTCTTTAGGCATATTCCCATACGCTGACCCACCAGCGTCAACAAGCCCTTTTCGGCCGCCTGCTAACCGTCACATCGTTATATAAAGTAAAAGAGTCAAACTTCTATAAAATCTTAGTAACAATGACGGTTCTTTAATTAGAAAAGAGCTACTACTCGGACAGTTTATAGTAAGACAATCCCTTTATTGGTCATTCTATGTACAAATTCTCTGGTTTCAGTCTTGTTCTCCTTCGATCAACTCATTGGTTGTTTCTTATCTCGCTTATGGCGAAGAACCAGTAGTGCTTCCAGTGTTGGGAGCCAATATTAGCAGTGGTGGTTGGGAGATGGTAAATAAGCGGCGGCAAGGCTTCTTGACAGCCACATGCATGGTCTCCTTCCCGCGTCGTGGATCTGAAGCATTCTTACAATCTTCGGGCGTGATGCTCTCAGTTAGTGGGTAATTTTCTGCCTGTTGTTTTGATTGTGCTAGCTTTAAATATGCTTGCCAACTTTCAAGCAGACGCTTACCACTTCTTCAGCATGGGGGATCCAAGCAATGTCGGGGTGAGAGTTGTATGTAAAATATCATCCCTGCCCATTCCAACCTTTACTCTTTTTGAAAAATAAGACATATGCTCGACATTCGCAACCGGTATCAAGCCCATCCAGGTAAAGGTTATGAGCTGGCTCACTTGCTGTCCTCCATCTAATACCTTTGCTTTTTGTACCTAATCTTAGCCTGGCAGCTGAATTTCTATACTGCATTAATTGAATGTCTAGACACAGTTGCTCATGTCTATATTATTATTATTTAATCAAGTTTATTGTCCATATCTAGCCCTGTTCATGTCTATATAGTTCTATGGTTTATTTAATATAAGACTCTATTCTAATAAATTTTGTCGATGGCGGTCAATCAATGAAACGCGATAAATGAGAAAATGAGCTATATTGAGCTATGTAGGCAATTCGGGAAGCGAGCGCTCTACTGCCAGCTGGCTGTCCAACTAGCTTTTAAGCAGGAAAAAGGTGAAAAAGGAGCGGATATCTGAAAAGGAGAAATTTTCCAGGTGACTCGGCAATAAATAGCCGAATATAAAGAACCTAGGTTCTATCCCAAACAAAAATCGATACCCAATTTAGCTCCGAAATCCCAGCTTCTCCCATTTAGCCAACACTTTATTCTTCACCTCTTCCAGGAACGAACTCTCAAAATCAGCAGCTTCCCAGTTCTTTCCGGTGGTGTACTCGATAGGCATTAATGCATCCGATACCACTCTTCCCCCCTGACTCGGGGATCCATTGCCCTGGCCCATGTACGGGATTAAGAGGAATTCACGGACATCCTCTTTGATGATTGCCTTGACGATCGGGAGGCTCGTCTCGCCGAAGAAGAGCTTCGGAGCCAAGCCAAAGATGGCGAGATAACCCTCTTGCGTTGGGAGGTGGAAGAAATCAGACAGCAGCTCACTGAAGCAGCGAAGCTAAGTCTGAGCGTGATGCTTTTGGCAATCAGGTCGCTCGTCTTGTGATGAATGCTTCAATGGATGGTGGTCAGAACTCCCCGATGCCACCTGCCCGCAAGTCAGCCAAAATCCCCGACCCCCCGACGTTGACTGATGGAAAAGTACTTCGCTTTGAGGACTGGTTGTTGCTGATGAACCAGAACTTGGCTGCAAATGCGGACCACTTCGACACGCCTCAGCTCCGAATGGCATATGTTGCAAGCCGATGTGAATGTAAAGCCCATAAACACATCACTCCTCGCATGCGAGACGATGTGTTGAACCCGTACATCGATTCGAAGGATATGCTCGACCACCTGAAGACGATCTATAGCGACCTGAACCGTGTCGCCACTGTAAAGCATCAGTTCCGACAGCTCTACATAAAGATTGGTGACAAGTTTCACGACTCTCTGTCTGAGTTCCTGTACCTTGCTACTGAAGCGGTGTCGCGGAAGATGATTGGAAGGATGAACTCTACACCAAGTTGATAACCAGGCTTCAGGAGCTGTGCATCTCTGGCAGCATCAAGGATGGAACATTTCACGACTTCTCCAGTGCTGTGTCCCAGACTGCCAGCCGCTTGAAGGTCATCAACCACCGTAATCAGAAGAATCGGACTCTCAACTTTGCCTCAACCAGCGAAGATACGACCAAGGGAACCAATCGAGCGAGTGCAACCATCAAGAAAAAACCGTCTTCTCCTCCAAGCATCAGTCCGGTGGAATCTCGTACCGAAATCAACCGAGAGCGACTGATGAGGGAAGGGAAGTGCTTCCACTGCCAAGAACGTGGTCATCTTGCACGGGACTGTCCCACTAAATCAGCGCTCTCTAAGTTGAAGAACCTGGAGCAGAAAGCGGGTCCGGAGGGTGAGAACGACAGAGGTCAAGAGGCGGGAAAAGTCTAACCCAGGAGAAAGTCTCCGACCTGGGCTTGAAAAGTGTCGACCTTGGCGAGTTAGAATTTAGCCAACTGATCGGAGGACAAAGATTTAATGTAAATAGTCAGATAGCTTACAATGGAATCAGCATCCCCCTAACTACCTCAATCGACACTAGAGCAAATAGTTACCTTTTTATGGACACCAAGCGAGCGATAGAACTAGCGAAATTTTTCGAGATTCCCAACCGACGACTTGAAAGCCAGTGGGCACGAAAGGGTATGATAGACGCGCGGGAGCAGCAATCACCCATGCCATCATATGCCATCTGCTCATCGGTGGATGACGCTTCCTGAATCAACCCTTTCTGGTCACGGATTTGGGACAATATGACCTAATCATCGGAAGAAAATGGTTCGCAAGCCAGGATATTTGGTTGGATGTGAAGAATCGGAAGCTCGTCTGGCCAGAGCAGAGGAGCCTCATGGATCGTATCTAGAGCAAACAGTACACCGAAGCGCCAAAGCAAATCCTGTAGCGGTCTAAGCCGGATCCCATCCACCAAGTTGACATAGAGCGAAGAGACCAGCGGCTTGAGAAGAAAGTCCGAAGGGAGTGCTATCGAGTTCCTCGGAAGGAAGAAACAGACCGACGGCTGAATGTGGCCAAGATAAAGTACGTCCTGGTGAATGAAGAGAAACCACAAGCGAATGCCCACAGTCTACCAACCAATCAAACACGGCAAAGAAAGACGACATCCCAACAGGCGATTCAGATAGACATCGCGGGAATTGGAGCCGCACCTTTTCAACGTCATGTGAAGGAGAAAGATACTGAGGTCTTCATCACCATCCTGTCCGAGATTGACCGGATCATTGAAGAGAAGCGTGCTGACCACCGACGGAAAGAAGAGCACCACGAGCAGGGGTTGATTCAATAGCGACTATCCGAGCAGTACCAGGACTATGCAGACGTTTTCTCTAAAGCAGCCTCTGACGAGCTAAACCCCCGGACGAACGAATGATCATAAGATTGAGCTAGAAGAAGGGAAGGCTGCCGAGTCAACGGAGGGTTACAGCCCCTTGTATAAACAGACTTTAGAAGAGTTAGAGGCCGCTCGAGACTATATTGTGGACAACCTCAGTAAAGGGTTCATCGAGCCCAGCGCCGCTCCATTTGCCTCTCCCATCTTGATGGCATGGAAGCCTGGAGGTGGATTACGATTTTGTGTTGACTACCGGAAGTTGAATGCCATCACGAGGAAGGACCGGTATCCCATCCCCTTGGTAGATGAGCTAATGGAGAGAATTAGTGGTGCGAAAATCTTCACGAAGCTGGATATCCGGCAGGTGTTCCATCGAATTCGACTCAGCCCGGGACCTGAAGATTTCACGACCTTCCCAACATGGTACGGGACATACAAGTACCATGTGGTTCCCTTTGGACTCACCAACGGACCCGCCGCATTCCAACGCTTTGTCAATGATGCCCTCATGGGCTACTTGGACGATTTCGTCACTGCGTTTGTGGACGACCTGCTTATTATTCAAAAAAAAAAAATGCAACCGAGCATGAGATACATGTCAAAAAGGTACTGGAATGATTACGTGCGGCTGGACTCCAAGCCAGTATCAAGAAGTGCGAGTTCCACGTCACGAGGACGAAATATCTGGGCTTTATTTGACAACAGATGGCATTGAGGTCGACCCAGAGAAGACTGCAGTGATCCGCAACTGGGCAGTGCCAACTACTGTTCGGGGCAAACAGTCATTCCTGGGATTTTGCAACTCTTATCAACGATTTATCAAGGACTACAGCTGAATAGCGAGGTCGCTGAACAGACTGACGAAGAAGGATGTCCCCTTTACTTGGACAGAAGAGTGTCATCAGGCATTCGACGCACTGAAGAGACGTCTCACCAATGCTCCCATCCTGCGGCACTATCAACCAGACCTCGAGACGAAGCTAGAAGCCGACGTATCAGATAGAGTGGTAGCTGGGGTACTATCGCAGAAGCATGGAGACCTCTGACATCCGGTGGCTTACTACTCTAAGAGCATGTCCGATGCGGAACGCAACTATGAGATCCATGACAGGGAGATGTTGGCCATCATTTGTGCCTTGCAAGAACGGTGCGCTGAGCTAGAAGGACTACAACTACGAAACCGCTTCAGCATCTATACCGACAATCGTGCATTGGAGTACTTCATGACAACCCAAAAATTGAACGCCCGACAAGCCCGCTGGGCTGAATTCCTTTCTCGCTTCTACTTCCTAATTCGCTATCGACCAGGTCGGGAAAACACTCTGGCAGATGCTCTCAGTCGACCAATCACCGAAGTGCAGCGAAAGGATGAATATCGGCAGCAAACCCTGATGAAGCCTGAACCTGTTGAAAGGCCCACACAAAGCGAATCTGTCATCAGCGCTCTAAAACCGACAGTACGCGTGGTTGATCGTATACTCAGTGAGAACCGGAGCTCCGTCACAGCAGAGGATTATCGTGGGAAATCTCGAGAGGGATTAGAGGACTGGACACTACAGGATGGTCTACTGCTGAAAGGGGATAGATTGTTCGTCCCTGATGATGATCCGGAACTACGCACACGGCTTCTTGATGAAGTGCATGGACAGGTGTCAACGGCCCACCCCGGAAGGAATATGACCCAACGGCTCATCCAAGCACGATACTATTGGCCGGCATGGAGACAGGACGTTGAAAGGTACGTTAGGAACTGCACCAAGTGTCGAAGAGCTGAGAACCCCCGTGACCGGAACCCTGGTCTACTTCAACCCCTTCCCATCGCCGAACGGCCATGGCAGCACATTTCCATGGACTTCCGTTCATTCCCACATAAATAGAAGGGATATGATGCCGCCCTGGTGATTGTGGACCGATTCAGCAAGCGTCCCATCAGTATTCCCTGCCATAAGACCGCTACCTCACGTATGTTTACTGAACATGTCTATCGTTACTGAGGACTCCCAACCACTATAGTCTCTGACCGGGGTTCCCAGTTCATATCTGCTTTTTGGAAGGAGCTATGCCAGATTCTTGGTGTACAACTGAAGCTCTCAACGGCTAATCATGCTCAAACGGATGGACAGACAGAGATTGTGAACCAGCATATCATCAACCGACTACGGCCATTCATCGATCGACACCAGGATAATTGGTCGAAACTCTTGCCATTGATTGACTTTGCAGCCGCAACTCTCCCTTCAAAGTCAACGGACGCCTCATCTTTCCTCATTGACTGCGGGTACGAGCCCCGAGTCTCATTCGACTGGACGCCAATGGAGAGATCACTGCCTCGTGATGAGCAAATTAGTCGTCAGCAATCCCGGGATACTGCCAAGAAGATGGAGCATGTGTGGACCACTGTGTCGGAGCAGATACAGAGAACTCAGGAAAAACAGAGGGAAAAAGCAGATCGCCGGAGACGCCCCGTTGACTTTTGATGTGGGTGATAAAGTGTGGCTCCCCCTCCGTCACTACCGCACGGATCGTCCGAACAAGAAGTTGGACAGCCAGATGGCTGGACCCTTCTCTATCAGGGAGAAAGTTGGCAACTCGTACCGGCGACGCCAGGACATGTACCTTAAAAGGCCACGACGTTTTGTGGCCTTTCCGGCGTCACCCCGAGTTACTCCGTAGTATTGACAGCTATTCTCATAACTGTCAAAGCCAACATGTGACCAAAACATGACCAACGCCGGCTGAAGGCCACATTAGCACCAGCGCCGCCGGTTCCTGATCAGCTCCGATCTGCAGCACTGCCGACACGGACAGCCCGATCTCTTCGTTCACAAAGGAAGGCGTCTTGAATACGACGGAGTACTCCGTTTCCCACAGACCCAAAGCCAACAAACCAACACCAACATTACTCCGTACACAACAACCCATCAGTTTCAGAATTTCCAACGGAGGACCCGAAGCGACTCCATCCCAACAACTTAACCCCCCAGCGAGCGAGCGTTGTTAACCGCCGACTCCACCAGCAACAATCACAATCACAGGCAGCCGCTTTTGCTTTCGCTTCGCGCTGCGCTGCTTCACTGCATTTTCCCCTCTGGCGAATGAATCGCCATTTCCGCCCTGTCGCATTGTTTGCCCATCGTGGCCGTGTCAACTTAGTGGACTGACTCGTTTTCCAATCACCGCCCAAATTCGCCCTGTCGGGTTTACCCTGGGCTTTAGTGGCGGATCAGAAAATTGAAAAAAGCGGGGATCCACAGCTCGGCTCCAGTGTCTGGTCAGTCAGTTAGGACTCGAATTGCGCAAAGTACGGAGACGCCGCGCAGGATGCTTTTACTATGTACTCTGTATGTGTGTTCCGTACAAGGTACGGAGACATAAGACAAACGCAAAAAACGGCGCCCGTGAACAGACCCCGATTTGGCCCTGCGGATAGCGTTCCCCGGAACACGGTGGATCGGGGGGTTTCTGTGCAATCGGGGCTTTTGTTTGGGAAGTCAAGAATGGTAGGAATGGCTCGGATCGAACCTTCTCGCCCTCCATAAAGATATCAGGTTAAACGGACGGCAGAATGAAGGATGGGTTTGGATCTGAGCGCTTTCGGCCGGGTTTTGACAAATTTTGATATACGAAGTACGGAGTACGGGAGATACGGGATTGTCAAGGGATTTTAGGATGATCGTATTCGTCCTAGTGGAAAAAGCATCTACTCGGACCGTCTAGACAACTGCGAGGAAGATGAAGATTCAGGGAGTCCACAAAGAAATTTTCAAGATCCTTTTTTACGGTTCCGGGAATCATGTCCGATGCTGTGCAGAGTATATGATGCCCCGAAGTGACTGAAGAAGCTGTCACTGCCAAATAGTTGGCCAGCACAGCTAGACGTCTCGAGTCAGATGTGATGCTTTTTCTCCATGGGTTCACGGAGCTATGATAGGAAATGAATGCGATGAAGAACCTGTCCGTGCACGTGATCGGTCATCACGTGGGATGCGATATTTGGATGGCCATTACTCCGTGCGGAGTATTCAATTGAAGAGAACAAGAATAGCAGAATGACAAATATCAGATACTAGTACTATGGACAAGAAAAAGAGAAGGGACATACATGGACAAAGACCCGGCATTGGTGTCCGGATCCCCGATGTCGCTGGCATTCGACTCAAGACCCGACAAAGTACGGAATCTGACCGGCAAAAAGGACAAGGAAGACCAAAAAAGAAAAGTACATTTCTTTTTCTTGCAGACTATTTTTTGACTTTTCTTTTCCTGCTGCGGTTCTGGGCGAATGAGGGGGCTCATCACGGCGCTTTCTTTTTCAAAACCCGGCGATCGCACCGGAGTCAATTCAATCAGAGCAATCAAATCCCTTAGGAGACTCCCTTTCTCTGTCTTTTTTCTTCAAAATGGAGACAATCCTGAGCCTAATCGGACGTGACAGGAGGCGATGTTCTGCTTTTTTCCCCACGCGTTGTCCTTCAAAAGAAGCGCCTCGTGCTGTTGCCCGTGCTCTCGTGCTCTCGTGCTCTCTTGCTCTCTTTCTCTCTTGTTTTACTTGCTTACTTACTAGGCAACTGTCACTCTTTTCTTTCCTTTACTTTCTCTTTCTCTCGTTTTTACTTGTACGCGAGTCAACGTCGTTTGATTCTTTTTATATACTCTTGACGTGTTTGCGGATCGCCACAGTCACTGCCACAGCGTGTGGCGGAGTGGGTGCATACTAACCAACCCTCGTTGTCTTTATACGTCGTAGACCCTTTGGTCAGCTTGGGTTTGTTAAAGTTGGAGCTCACTATCTTTTGAGATATCGGGTTATTTAAAACCGTTTGAAAATCATTGATTGTGTCCACCGTTTGCCATACTATACCCTGTTATACCCCACAAGACACCCGTTGAAACCTCCCGGACCTCTCGTTATGATCGCCATCTGATATGGTATATGGACCTGAAATGACCCAAGAGTGTAAGTGGCAACTGTCACTCGTGATCCACAGAATGCGACACTGATCAAAAAGCAGAACCGTGATGAACACAAGACGGAATGATTCCAGATTCTGACCATCTTACACCCATTGGCACTTCTTTTCTTTCCGAATTGGAGCCTGGGATAAACCACACACTCGGACTGTCATGTTGTACAAGTCTGATGGCGGCCGGTTCAGGCCGCGGTATCTCATGTCTCAAACCCGAAACACATCTTCAGTGACAGATTCGACAAAGAAATCCGATGTCTCGCCTATTTCACCATCTTCCAGGTCGCAGGCGACAGCAAGACAGACTCAGGCAGATCATTCATCGAAAACGAAAAGGTCATCGCTTCTTTCCAATGCCGAAGAAGCCCGTCCAAACGTAGCATCCAGGCAAAGCAGGAGCGATGTCCGGCTATCACTGCTACCACGGCCAGCTGCCCAAAATCAGACCTCTAATGGCTCCCAGACTGCAAACCGGACTACGCAGTTAACCGTCAAGTTCGAGAAGCAGACGCCAGATGAAGATCAGCCGCGAAACATGCTCCGCAGAAAGGCCCCGACAATCGGGCAACCTAAGAAACCAAACGGCCAAGGGCCAGAGAAGCTACGCGTCGTTATCCCGAATAGCTCTCGCCCGGGTCAATTCATGAATGCGACTCCGCGTCTATCGGCTCAGGGAGATATGGCCAAGAACAGTCCTTCCTCGTCCATTCAGCAGAGTCATACCGTGAACAAAGATGCTGAGCCAGCGATTCAAGGCCCCAAAGAGCTGGCAAGTCTCAGGACAACGATTGACACACAGAATTTGCTTCCGCCTACGTTTGCATTGCATTCCGCGAGTAGTCTTTCCACAAAGTGCTCCGAGTCGCCGGGGATATGGAGTAGGGGCTCAACCCCAACTACTACGATATCCTCTTGTTCTCCGGGGGTCTTCTACTCCCCTAAGATCGGCCATTCGAGACATTTTAGTCCTTCCGAGACCAGACTTCCCGTATACTCACCGTTGACACAGATCTCCAGTCCGCTGAGCGAGTCGGACCGAAAATCGATTAGATCTCCCAGTTTGGACAAAGCAACGGCTTCGCTGGCTTCGCTTGTCAATTCGGAACAGGAGGAACCGCCAAGAAGCACGGATTCTCCAAGGTCGCATTTATCTCCCAAAAGTGCTCTGCCTCGAAGAACATCGGTTTATTCCAGTTTGCCGACACGAATGAAGGCGAATACCCCTCCTTCCGCACACAAGGACCAACAAGAATCCGAGAAAAACGTTGCGGAAACTTTGGGATCACCAACGGTACCGAACAAACTGAAGAATTCTGGGTCTGCGCCCTCCCGACCAACCAGAGACGGAACCGATCAATTAGAGTTGGAGCCATCGCCTGTGATCCGAAGCGATTTGCCTCCAAAAATAGTATCTAACCATAAGCGGCGGGAATCTGTGGAAAAGAACTCTACTTCAAAATCCTCAACACATTCTGCTACAGCCTCAACCGATTCGCTTAATACAAGAAGACAATCCCGAATCCCATCGCAGTCGACATCGCAGGCGATGTCGCAGAAGCCTCCACGAACATCATCGAAGGAACGATCGGAGAAACAAGATACGAAGAGCCCGACTACTCCATCATCCGCAACTACTAGGCGATTCGGTCTTTTCCCCAAGAAACCGAAACCGGAGAGCGACGCACAAGCCTCGGCGCAATACCGTCTACCTCGAAAAGGCCCGGCCGCGCGAACAGGCCACGAAGGGTATGGGAGATATGCCCAACGGGATCGGAGAATGAGCACTAGTAGCAACAGCAGTGCTACCAGAACGAGATCCACAAGCACCACTGAAAACACCCCCAAGCCTACCTCAAGTCGCAAGGAGAGCCTCAAGAACAGACCGGACCTGGAGATTGACGACTTTCTGCGGAATCGCTTGGAACCGGTTGTTATCAGTGGTGGTGGTGGTGGTGGTGGTATGGATGGAAGACCGTCATTGTTGCGGACACAGAGTGAACAGAGTGCTATGAGTGGTTGCAGTACGATATCTCCGTCGAATACCGCGCAAAACGTGCAGGGTGCATATTCAACTGCGTGCTCGACTGATTCTCTGGCTACTTTGTCAGCAACTGCGGGCGATCCGAGCATGAAACCGAGGACAAATTCCGAAGGTGGAGGCCAATCTGGTGCCCCAATTTCCAGACTAGGAGGCGCATTCCATCGTGCTGTAGCATCGCAACCGTCTTTCTCTCGAACTTCCAGCCAAGCTCGTTCAGAAAAACCACCGAACGCTCCACAGGAGAAGGGCAGAAAGAAGAGTTTCAGAAGTTTCTTCCAAAGGAGCCATTCCAAACCGCGCAAAAACTCGACTACTACTGAAGCACCTCCATCTTCCGCAGCTCAACTCCCCGCACAGGTCACTCCGGTATCAATCAACCGACCTGTTGCGCATTATGCTCTCCTCGATACCGACCCGGACTCTCTGGAAGATGTCATGCACGACATCGAGGACTCTCCACCAACAGACTACGATTATTCAGAACCCAGTCCACCGGTAGAAGTCCCGGATGCTCTGAAAATACGGAAATCGACGTTGTTACCCTCGCCTCCGAGATTGCAGACTGAACTTAATGCTGGTTGGCAGTCTCCGCCGAAGGTGTATATGAACAAAGGTCCTGCGCCGTGCAAACCTGGACCTAAGGAGAAACCAGTGGCCAGGCGCCCAAGTCGACTGGCATCTATTGGACGCATTCCGCAGGTGATTTCGAGAAAAGACAGACAGCATATACCAGCGGCGCAGTCGTTCTCGAGACCTTTCAGTATGGCTGAGGCGCCTTCTCTGGCAGCGCCTGTGTTGAGCAATGGCTTCCAGGTGCCAACATGCTCCGAGGAGATGGGAAGACGGCCTAGCGAACCAACTAGACTGGGTTTCGACCTTACCCAACCGTTTGGCGGCCCTACGTACGGGGACGTTCTGGATCTTATTTCTGGGCCCTACTCCAATAACGAGTTCCTTCGGTTTTCTCCTGACAAAAACTCGCCGCCGTCGTCGTTTGAATCTACTCCCGCAGTCACTGCTCCGGCTCCCCAACCTGGCAGTGATCTGACCGACGACGAAGTCTGGAAGGAATACGACGACCTTATCGACGATGTTCTGTCGCCGATCAGCCCGAAAACGACTCTGCCCGATTTTGCCACCTCCGATGCCGAGGAGAAGCTTGGACTTGCGGCTTTGGCTAACCAGACGCTGCAGAATGAGCTGGATGCTCCTCGTCTTTCGACTCTTTTTGAGCAACCGTCGATTACTTTAAACCGAGCGTCTCAATCCAGTGATGGTGGCTCCGTGCGGCTGCGCCGTTCTAGGATTGCTGCTGCATTGCGTTCTTCGTATACTCCCTCGTCTCAGCCGTCATACAGTGATTTGAATGCTGCACAAGAGGGAGCAGCAGAAAGCGAAAAGGACCGTCCGTCATCGCCTTTCTTCAAGCCCGTGGAAGAGCAGCAGAGCTTTCCCCTCTCCCCGCTAAATCCCTCTCAGAGCTTCGAAGCATGTCGACAACGTAACACCATCCTATTCGACATCGCAGAACGTGATCGTGAAGGCCCAACCGCGCAAACCAACATCCGCTCCGGTTCCCTCATGACAAGCCGCTGGCTATCCTTTGGACGAGTCCTGTTCAGCCCGGCTCACAACCACGTCAAGTCCGGTGAACAAGAGCGCATCCTTGTGATTGATGGATTAGGCAACGATGACTGGTCGTTCTACTGCGCGCTGACATATGCTAATGCCGATGTGTACAATCTCCACGTTGGTCCGACTCCGGCCGCGTCCTCGCATCCAGCTGCCTGGCAACCGCCTACGAACCACCATACCGTTTACCATGCGGATCTTGCAGACCGGTTCCCGTTTCCGATGGGCCACTTCGCAGCGACTGTTCTGCGGCTTCCGGCGGCTTGCTCGGAGAGTGTTCAAGATAATGTCGTTTCGGAATGCAAACGTGTGCTGCGGGCCGGTGGCTATATGGAAATGAGCATAATGGACCTCGACATGGTGAACATGGGCATTCGCACCAGAAAGGCCGTCCGCGGTCTCAAAGAGCGCACATACGTCGCCGATCCTAGCATCAGCCTCAAGCCAACTAGTGACAGCATCCAACGCCTACTCGGCCGCCACGCCTTCGACAACCTCCACCGATGCATGGTGCGCATCCCGGTAGCGGGAGTCATCACCCGCTCCTCCGCCTCGTCATCCTCTACCTCTTCCTCCTCCCTACACCCATCGATGTCCATCCCCGCCGCCACCCGCTCAGCCCCCTCCTTCGGACAGAGTCCTAATAACCCTTACACCACCAAACACAACAAACACGGCAAATCCCATTCCAACGACACCGACCTCTCCCTAGGCGACCTCCTATCCGACCCCGTCCCCTCCCCATCAAATGACGAATCCATTCGCAAAATCGTCGCCAAGGTCGGTCGCTGGTGGTACACACGGTGCTACGAGATCCCTGTCCTCCCGGATGGAGATGTTGATCTGCGGATTTGGAATGATAGGAAGGTGTTGAGGGAGTGTCAGAAGAAGGGGACGGGATTTCGGTTGTTGATTGCGCATGCGCAGAAGCCGAGTGAGGTTAACCGCAGGACAGCTAGCGTTTAGCTTGGTTTCTTTTTGGATCTTGGTTTTTATTTGGCATTTCCTGTTTCTGGGCTTCTTCTTTTGGTTGTTTTTCTCATGAGAAAGGGTTATGATTATGATGATGAGATATGGTTGGTTTTTTGAGATTTTTTTTTTCATTCTGTGAACGACCTGGTGTCGTTATTTGTTTTGATATCATGATTCTGGCCATAAATTATACTTAATAAAGGATACCATTTATACAATTATATCGGATTTATATTTACTCCTCAACTCCATCTTGTCCCACTCAATCAGTCCAGGGATCTCGTATGCTTCTAGTGCAGGGTTGTCTTCGAGTTCAGTCAACGACACTTTGGCCAAGTTCCTCGAGTCAAGTGCTGTTTGTGAGAGATCGAACAGGGATGCGGTTGATCCGCAGTATCCGCGTCCGTTTCACTTGCTGGTTCGTCCGGGGTAGGTTTGGGAACCCTTGGACGGCCAGAACGCTTTCCATCCTCGACGTACTCAGTCAAGATCCGATTATCAACATCTGGATTAAAACCACGGTCTCTCGCCTTTTTTTTTTTTTTTTTTTTTTTTTTTTTTTTCTCCCAGCGTCTGATTGTCTTGTGGCTCATGCCAGTGATGGTCTCGATTTCTTTGATATCAATACCGTATGAAAATAAGCTTAGAGCCTGGACGCGAACACCAACTGGGTGGTAGGATCCCTTCATCTTGCTGTGAGAAGAGAGCTAATAAATGCGATGGCTTCGATTTTTCGGGAGTTATTGGTGTTTATAGCGGAGGACGCTTCATGGTGGACACCACACGCAGCACTACTACCCAATCTGAACTGATTCCAACTACTTTCCAATATAATAGAACATTTTGATAGAGTCCCGTATGCTATTTGGAACAATTGTCTAACTAGTTAACTAACGTAATTCCCGAGCCAGTCGGCCACCTGCGTTTACCATATTAATCGGCACTTTTTATAACCTCAAAATCTCAACAACGAAGCATTTAGACGGTCCAAGTTTTAAGTTATACAGTATTATGGTACTATAGTTCTATATACTAAGCACAGAGCTTTCTAGAATAGGCACTTCTCAATGTAATATAAATTACAGCAGTATTTTTCGTATTTTTGGATAATCTAACATTTAGAACCAAAGAAAATATACAAAATGTTTAAAAATTGATATATTGCTTCTTACTGTCCATATATATACTACATACCTAGTATTACCCTCCTATATTCGTTGTTGGTGTATATATTTGAGCCTTGAAAAGTGCCGATTAATATGGTATACGCAGGTGGCCGACTGGCTCGGGAATTACGTTAGAGCGACGACTCGATGAGTAAGCAGTGCCACGGTTATCACGTGATATGAATATATCACGTGGGTCCCGCCGGTTTTTGCGCGCGACGTTCGACCACGGCATCCAAAGCATCCAAATCAACGCTCGATATTCCATCGCCGGTGAATCGCACCCTTGACTATTTTCCGAGTCGCCGTCCGTCGCGGTACCATATCCGAATGTAGCCCTGCTAACCCTGCTCGGGATTGCTTGTTTCTGTCTATCTCATCGTTGAGAATCTCCTAGCTGTCCATCATGTCTGACGGTAAGTCCCACCTTTCGTCCTCCGTCTATCCAATGTCCCCGATACATAGCTAATCACTCCTATAGCTGATTTCGAAGCCGTTCGGAAGCTCCAAGCTGAGCGGAACGCTGCAGCAGCTGGAAGTAAAGGTTCAAGGACCTTTGATCCGTCTAGCCAGCGCACTGACAACTCGACCAAGGCCTCCCTGAGTGAATCCTTCGACACGACGCTATACGATCGCGAAGGCGCCGACAGATATGCGGGATATAACACTTCGATTGCCATCGATGGCGATGACGAGGAAATGGAGGATGCTGACGCTGGTCACCGTTTGGTCGGACAATATACCGCTACCAAGGATCAGGTTGATGAAATGGCACATGGAAATGGAGTTGAAGAGGAGGATATACTTCTTGGGCGCGAGAAAGCGGCCAGGATTGCGGACCGAGAGACGGACTACCAGAAGCGCCGGTTCAACCGCGGACCTTTGACGCCTACGAGAGCCGATCCCTTCGCCGCCAACACTCATGCGAATGTTGAAGGAGACGGCCAGACTTATCGTGAAGTCATGGCTCTGCGTGAGCTTGAAAAAGAAGAAGAGCGTATCCAGAAGCTGATCGCAGAGAAGCAGGCCAATGGCGAAGACGGCGTCACAGAACACGAGGCTACCCTGACACTCGAGGATAAGGAAAATGCCGAAGCGGGCTCCACAGTCTCTGTCGCGTCTGGCCGTAAGCGCAAGCAACGATGGGATGTCACCACTGAGCCTACCGAATCTGAGCCTCAGGCTGCTCAACCCGAAGAAGAGGCCAAGCCGAAGAGATCACGCTGGGACCAGACGCCTGCCCCTGTTGCTCCAGGCGAGGAAGGTGCCAAGCGTCGGTCTAGGTGGGACCAAGCACCTGCACTTGGGGCAGCGACTCCTGTTGGTAACCAGGGTCTTGCAACCCCCATGCATCCTTCTCAAGCAGGTATGCCTTTGATGCCAACTAGCTTTGGAACTGATATCTCTGGTCGCAATGCTCCCTTATCGGACGAAGAGCTGGACTTGATGCTCCCATCCGAGGGCTATCAGATCCTCGAGCCTCCGCCGGGATACGCCCCCATTCGAACTCCTGCTCGCAAACTCATGGCTACTCCGGCTCCTGTCCCTGCCGCGGGCGGAGGGTTTATGATGCAAGAGCCCGAAAGTGCCCGTTCCCTTGGCAAGCAGCTGCCAACCGACATCCCTGGCGTTGGCGATCTCCAGTTCTTCAAGCCTGAGGATATGGCATACTTTGGCAAGCTGATGGAAGGAGGCGAAGAGAACACCATGTCCGTGGAGGAAATGAAAGAAAGGAAGATCATGAGATTGCTCTTGAAGGTCAAGAACGGCACACCACCGATGAGAAAGACTGCCCTGCGTCAATTGACAGACAATGCGCGGCAATTCGGTGCTGGTGCCTTGTTCAACCAGATTCTGCCATTACTCATGGAGAAATCGCTGGAGGATCAGGAGCGCCATTTGCTGGTCAAGGTCATTGACCGTGTGCTTTACAAGCTCGATGATCTCGTTCGCCCCTACGTTCACAAGATTCTCGTCGTTATTGAACCTTTGCTTATTGACCAAGACTACTATGCTCGTGTGGAAGGTCGGGAAATTATCTCCAACCTGGCCAAGGCAGCTGGTCTTGCTACCATGATCAGTACGATGCGTCCTGATATCGACCATGTCGATGAGTATGTCCGAAACACGACAGCTCGAGCGTTCGCCGTCGTCGCCTCCGCCCTTGGTATTCCAGCTCTTCTCCCATTCCTTCGGGCCGTGTGCCGCAGTAAGAAGTCCTGGCAAGCCAGACACACTGGTGTTAAGATCGTCCAACAGATTCCTATTCTCATGGGTTGCGCTATTCTGCCTCACCTTAAGGGTCTGGTGGACTGCATTTCTGACAATCTAAGCGATGAGCAGGCCAAGGTTCGGACTGTTACAGCGTTGGCTGTGGCTGCGTTGGCCGAAGCCGCGAACCCGTACGGTATTGAGAGTTTCGATGAAATCCTCAACCCTCTTTGGACGGGAGCGCGGAAACAGCGTGGCAAGGGTCTTGCTGCATTCCTCAAGGCTGTTGGATACATCATTCCTCTGATGGATGAAGAATATGCCAACTACTATACTAGCCAGATTATGGAGATCCTGCTTCGAGAATTCTCGTCTCCAGATGAAGAAATGAAGAAGGTCGTCTTGAAGGTTGTGTCGCAATGCGCGAGCACTGACGGTGTAACAGCCGGCTACCTGAAGGAACACGTCTTGACCGACTTCTTCAAGAGCTTCTGGGTGAGGAGAATGGCGTTGGACCGGAGGAACTACCGCCAGGTGGTTGACACCACCGTCGATCTGGGACAAAAGGTCGGCGTTGGTGAGATTCTGGAGCGGATTGTGAACAACCTGAAGGATGAGAGTGAACCGTACCGCAAGATGACCGTGGAAACCACGGAGAAGCTGGTAGCGTCCCTTGGTGCGGCAGATATCTCGGAACGGTTGGAAGAACGACTGATCGACGGTGTCCTCTACGCCTTCCAAGAACAAAGTATCGAAGATATTGTGATTCTCAACGGTTTCGGTACAGTTGTGAACGCGCTCGGCACCCGGTGCAAGCCTTATCTCCCACAGATCGTCAGTACTATTTTGTGGAGACTGAACAACAAGTCCGCTACTGTTCGTCAACAAGCGGCAGACCTCATTTCGCGCATTGCGATGGTTATGAGGCAGTGTGGAGAGGATCAGCTCATGGGTAAACTGGGTATTGTGCTCTACGAATATCTGGGTGAAGAATATCCCGAGGTTCTTGGTTCCATCCTTGGTGCTCTTCGATCCATTGTCACCGTCGTCGGTATCAACCAGATGCAACCACCGATCCGTGACCTGCTGCCTCGTCTGACCCCCATTCTCCGTAACCGACACGAGAAGGTGCAAGAAAACACCATTGATCTCGTCGGTCGTATTGCCGACCGTGGTCCGGAAGCCGTCAACGCCCGTGAATGGATGCGTATCTGTTTCGAGCTGCTGGACATGTTGAAGGCCCACAAGAAGGGCATCCGTCGTGCAGCTAACAACACATTCGGTTTCATCGCCAAGGCCATCGGTCCTCAAGATGTCCTCGCGACACTACTCAACAACCTGCGTGTGCAAGAACGTCAGTCGCGTGTATGTACCGCCGTCGCCATCGGTATCGTCGCCGAAACCTGTGCCCCCTTCACCGTCCTCCCAGCGCTCATGAACGAATACCGCGTCCCCGAACTAAACGTCCAAAACGGTGTCCTGAAAGCCATGTCCTTCCTCTTTGAATACATCGGCGAAATGGCCAAAGACTACGTCTACGCCGTCACCCCGCTCATCGAAGACGCCCTCATCGACCGTGACCAAGTCCACCGTCAAACGGCCGCCAGCGTCGTCAAGCACATCGCTCTGGGCGTTGTCGGTCTCGGCTGCGAAGACGCAATGGTCCACCTCCTCAACCTTGTCTTCCCTAACATCTTCGAAACGAGTCCCCACGTCATCGACCGGGTTATCGAGGCCATCGACGCTATCCGCATGGCTGTTGGTAGCGGTGTGGTAATGAACTACGTATGGGCTGGTTTATTCCACCCTGCACGGAAAGTGCGGACGCCGTACTGGAGACTATACAATGATGCTTATGTGCAGAGTGCGGACTCAATGGTGCCGTATTATCCTACTTTGGATGATGATGGGTTGGACAGGGCGGAGTTGATGATTATTGTTTAAAGGGGATGAGCGTTCTTGTTCTTGTGTCGTTATATTTGTGTTATATTGCCGTTCATATCTGGGTTTGTTCTTTTCATTTCCTCTTTCTCTTCTAATCATTCTTGGTGTTGAAGGACTGGCGTGTGTACTTATACCAGAATCAAAATAGCAATTATTTTCGTTCCGAGTTTTTTTTTTTTTTTATTATGTTAGTACATCTCAGTAAATCTTAAACAAATCTACTATTCCTCCTTCGCAAACCCACCCTTAGCAATGGCAGCATCCATCATCCGATCCCCATTGACAAGCCCCGTGGTACAAATAACAATCTTCCTCCTAAGCGCCTCCTGCGACGCGATGAACCGTAACGCCGCAATCTCCGTAAACGTAATCCCGCCCAAAAAGTACACATACACGGTCTTGATCGCGTTATTACCGCTGATTGTCTGTCGCGCCCGAACAGCCTTGTCGTCTCCCTTCTGCACAATGCTGAATGTTGCCCCGCGGGCGCTCTTGACGACGTCTTCGAACCCGAGCCACCCGGGAGATGTTGTGCTGGCGGCGTTTGTGTTTGTGGAGGCAGGTGCTGAACCACCCTTGGTCAGGGCGAGGATGTACGGTTTCTGCAAGACGCATTGGACCAGTCGGATGCTGAGGGGTGCGAAGCCGCTGTAGACGTAGGAGATATCTTCAGGTTCCTTCTCGCTGACTTCCTCGATGACGAGGCGGAGGTTCTTGCGGAGATAGCTGTAGTTAGTCTTGAGGCCAGCCTGCGCGACGCCGGTGGTAGGAAGGAGCATGGTCGTTGCGGAAGAGCGCGGCTGCAGAAGCTCCATCTTCTCCAAAGCATCGAAGGTGAGTAGATGCTGGTACCCGTATGCCTGCACGACCTGCTTCTTAAAGTTTTCGAGATCTCGCGCACGAAGACCCCCAGACATGCAGGACTCCAGACAAAGTAGACGAAGGACGGTCTTCAGCGGTGCATCTCGAGCGATGAGCTCTTCGATGGAGTCGTGTTGGTAGGTTGCATCAGCGCCTGCGGCGTTGTTCTGCTGGACTTCTAGGACTTTGCGGAATATGTCTGAGCGGGTGACTCGCATGATTTCCTCTGCGAGGTTGGTGTGTACTCGGAGGCTCTGGTGTTCTAGCTGGTATGTGGGGAGCTTGTTCACGAACTCGCGGAGCTGTGTGGTGGTTTTGGCTGTGTGGCGGCTTTCGTAGTCGCTTTCTAGACGCCGGGCCACTTTGTTTAGGATGTCGCCTACTATAGCGAAGTTTGCGTCACGAAGTTGACTAAAGAGCTGGTCGGAGTCGTCTAGTTGGATCTTGCGCTTCTGGCCTTGTTTTGAGGTCTGTTGTTGAGGGGCTTTGGAGGATTCCTGGGCAGCGCCTGGCCCGACAATGGTGGTATCGACATCTGCTTGGTTATGCTTTATACCGACAGTTTCGTCGATCAATCCCTCGTAGGTTAGTTGAGTAAGCAGAGCAGTGCCAAAATCTACTTCACGGTCGATAATGATCAAACTCTCCGTGCTGGCACTGGGCAGGAGCCCCCTCGCAGGAAGACCATTGAGGCCTGAGCTTTCTTCGGCATCGAGCTCCCTTCTCATCCGTAATAGTAGATCTGCCAACCGTCGGGCATTGTCACCCTTTCCAATTATCCGTGGGAAATAACCATGTCTCTGTTGGATATCCATGAGAGCCTTTGCGGACTGGAAAATACACCCGGGATCTTTATTCTGCGGGAATCAATACAAAAAGCTCCTCCATACGGATGGCATCACTTCTTACCAAGTAGAGATCACCAAAGGAACTGTCCAACTCCAAGGACAGAACATCCTCCTCCAGAGGCATGAAATACAACGGGAACTCGGAGATGTTCACATCCCCGATGATACCAGCCTCCTCGAGAATGGAGTTGCTTACGAGGGTCCGCCTAGGAACCCAGAAGATGAAGAACTCATGCTCCACATTTCCGTTCCTTTGCAAGCGCTTGATTTGCTCTGCAAGGAAGAATAAAATGTCAGCTCATTCTGATAGCATTCAATCGACTTGATAACAAAAGAGTGCCAGATAATTGAGCTTGTTTCGATATAGGGATCTTTTTGACTGATTACGTAGAGTAGGAAGTATCTGCGTAATCTACTGATTGTCCCATCGTCTACGATAAAATGCAAGAATGAAAGTAATAAGCACATACCTGCCACCGTCCGCACGTGGCGCGCCTTTTCAGCATGAACTAGAAATATAACATTGCGCTGCGACGAGTCCACATTGGCATTTTCCAGCAGGAAGACTCGGTCTACGCCATACTCCTGGAGCAGCGAGAACTTGACAAAAAGTCCGACCGGACCAGCCAGATCTTGGCTTATGACCACATTTTTCTTACCGCGGACCTGCAGCGATGTTCAGCCAACAGGGACGATGACAGATGACAGGTAACCCAGGAGCCTTAACTCACGCCTTCCAGGAGAGCCAATAGGTCCTTGCGAGCCTTGTCCCTGAAGTAGTCCGCATCAGACGCTGGATTTGGCGCCATGGATGTGCATTGCTCGCTGGGAGTTGTTGAATTGGAAGAAGTTGTCAATATGAGGACGAAAAAGTGAAATAAAAACAGCAAAGAGGTTGATGATTACATAAGGAGACTAGCCGCATTAGGTTAGCTTCACAAAGCCTCTCTGAGCCACGTATTGGTATTGTCACATACCTGTGGATACAGCGATAAACCCCAAATGTGGCCGTATTGGTAATACCATGGTCGCCATCATGTCTTACCTCTCCTGAACGACCATCTTTTCCATATCCTGTCATCATTTTTCTCGTTTCTCGTCTTTGTCGTGCGACTCTCAATCCGCCTATACAATCTGATTTCTATCACATTTGCACACAAAATGGGCCTTTTCAAGAAATCCGACGATGGCGACGACTCCAACCGCCGTGCCCTCTTCGGCCGCAAGAACAAAAGCCCAGCGCCAACAAACCCCTACGCCAAACCCATCCCAACAAACGCCTACACCAAAGCCAAGATCGAAGCCGGCGTGGCTCCCCTCCCCGCCGGTGAACTACCACTCGCCGGAGGCAAAACCCCCGCCGCGACCGCAACCGCACCCATCGCAGCCCCCGCCGGTCCTCCTGCTGGAGGATACGCACCGAACAAATATGGCAATCAGGGCGGATACGGAACAGATCGATTCGGCGGCGGTGGTGGTGGTGGTGCCGCCGCTACACGCTCTGGAGGCTACGGAGGTCTAGGCAGTGACCCCAACGACCCCGGCGATGCCAGTCGAGACGCACTCTTCGGAGGAGCAAGAGATCGAGTACAGCAGCAGCAACCCGGCGCTCCCCCGCCATACGAGGAAGGAAATGCCGCAGGAGCTGCATACGGGGGAGGCTACGGCGGCGGCAGCAATGATTACAACAACGTGTACCAAGAGCGCCAGCTCACCGCAGAGGAAGAAGAAGAGGAAGAAATCCAAGCCATCAAGCAGGAGATGCGCTTCGTCAAGCAAGGCGATGTAGCATCGACCCGCAATGCCCTCCGGGTCGCCGCGCAGGCCGAAGAAACCGGCCGTGAAACCCTCGCCCGTCTAGGCGCGCAGGGAGAAACCATCCACGACACAGAGCGCAACCTCGACCTCGCCACGATCGAGGGCCGCGTTGCGCAAGATAAAGCCCGTGAGCTCAAAACGCTCAACAAGAGCATGTTCCATGTCCACGTCGCCAACCCTTTCACTGCTTCGCGCCGCCGCCGCGAGCGCGAGGACCTCGTCCTCAACACCCACCGCCAGGACCGCGACACCCGCGAGGGTACTCGTAGTGAGGCGTTCCAGGCTAACCAGCGCATGGACCGCACTTTCCGTGAAATCGACAAGGAGGGCAAGCGGCCGGCCGGTAAGGCGCGTGCCAACGTCACAGAGCGCGCGAAGTACCAATTCGAAGCGGACAGCGAGGACGAGGGGATGGAAGATGAAATCGAGCAGAACTTGGACCTGTTACACGGCGCTGCGGGTCGAATGAACGGCCTCGCCCGCGCGACGGGTCGTGAGATCAATGAACAGAATAGACACCTGGAGCGGATTGCTGGAAAGGTATGCCTTCTCCCTGTCCCCTATAGTCATATTTGTATACATACTAACAATCATCCAGAGCGACTTCGTCGACGACCAACTGGCCATGAACAGAGACAAACTGGACCGGATTCGTTAATCAATCCCAGCATCAACATCGCATCACCCCCTCTCAACTATACAATCTCAATTGTTTCCTTACTGTATCCACTTACTACTCTTACATACGCTTATTACACGCCAACTCGACTGCCTGGTGCCGTTGAGCTTTAATAATCACCATCATCTTTTGCTGTCCTTTCGCTTGCTATTCCAGAACAAAGATCAGATTAGATCACTTTTTCGGCGTTATACTGTACTTGTACATTCCGTGCCTGCTTGTGTTATTCAATCGTCCCAAACAATCACTAATAATCAATCATAATACTCGCTACACACTGCTAAGCTGCTTATCTATCTCCCACATACGCATGCACGCTGTATGCTGTATGCTGTATGCTGTACTAAAACGCATACATCTGCAAACCCCTCATAACCAATCTGACACATCGAAACACAAGCCCCAAATGCCAGGACGCGTGGAGGTTTCAAATCCCAAATCCAACTCCATCTCCAACGGGACGGGGTCCAGTTGCCTGCTCGTTAGTACCTGCGGGTGCTGTGCTGTCAAATCCCTTGCGCGTTTCAGGTGTGTTTCTGCTAGGGGTCGATCAAACAATCATTCTAGTGGATCATTCTACAACGGTGGATGGAATATTACTTTAATTATACGGGTCAATCAGTTGTAGGCACACAGTCCATGTATTAGACAATATGTATATATAAGAAAATAAGCGACTGACAAATCCCCTTATGTCATGTCATGGTCACAAAGAAAAATTTGAGAAAAGAATGCCTGCTGCAAACTTTTTCCGGGGCACGGACTCGCGGAAAAAAGAAAAGGAGAACATAAGACAAAAAAAAAAGACACAACCCAGTTGGTATCTTGGCGAATCATCATGCAAACAGATCAACAAAATAAAAAGAAACCCAACTCCGACGGTCTAGCGAGGGAATAATAACCAATAAAAAACCAGGTATCCATCTGAAAACAAAAAACAAACCACCGGCACCTCTATGGTCGTAACAAAACAGGACATCACAAGTAAATCATCCCGACCCTGGAACCAGCCTTGTACATGACATCGAAAATCAAAGGCAATTAAGACGTAAGATGAGAAGAAAATAAACGTCCGGGTATCAATTCCCTGTCAATGGACAGAGACAAAAAATCGAAAAGAAATGACGAGAAAAAAAAATATAAAAAATAAACGAAGGGAAGAAAGTGTTGTACAAGGCCATGCAACACCGGCCAAAGCCACACGCGGTCTCAAACGTCGGCTGACAGGGCGGGGGGGTTGGAAGGGAGTAAACAAATGTTTTACTCTTCGTCACCGGATGGGCCTTCTTTATCTCCCTTGTGGACCTTCTTGTGTCGGCGCAGGTTTGAGACGACGGAAAAGTGTCGCCCACAGCCTTCAACGTCGCAAGCAAAGGCTAATTGGAGTCAGCATTGGCCGAAAATTGATAGTCAGGGGCAATCAAACTTACGCTTCTCGCCAGTGTGACTGTACATGTGTGTTTGTAACGAAGAAGGACGCGTAAAGCGCTTGTCACACACCTTGCACTTGTGCTTCTTTTGGGTGTTGGACGGCATCTTGGAGCTGAACTGGCTCATCATGGACTGGGGGCCAGGGGGAGCGGCACCGCTCAGCAATGTGGAAGGACGGGGGAGAGTGCGGGAGGAGATGCCATTGTCGTAGGAGTCAGAGGTAGAGCTGTAATCGGTGACGGAGGAGTCCACGGACGCCACAGAGGCGCTGTAGTAGGGGTAGTTGCCGCCAGAGGAGATGGACGAGCCGGAAGAGTTGGCGGAGGGGAAACCGTACGAGTCGCCCGAGCCCCTGGAGTTGCGAGGACCGTAGATGTTGCGGGGAGTGAGATCCTGGCTGAGAGCGACCATGCCGCGACTGGCATCCAAAGCATCGCCAAAAGTGGGAGCGGGGTGTTGCGATTGACCAACGCGCGAGTCACTATTCGCGAATTAGTTTGCATTCATCACTGGGAAAGCGAGGAAGATGCACTTACGCATGAGATATCCGGCGATCCTGGTGGTGAAGCGGCGGAGCATAACTGAGCGGCGCATAGCTGGCGGGGGCAAAGCTGCTCATGGAGGAAGCGGTGGTGTATGTTGGGGGGTGCTCAAACGAGGTGCGCGGCATCTCGTGCGGCATACTCATAATCTCGGGGGCTGGGGGATAGCTGGGCGCAGCAGTTGTGGTGGTGGCCGGGGTCGAGTAACTGGCCGAAGCAGGACCCGAGACCAACGAGGGCGCGGACACGGGGATATTCGCGGCGGAATAGGGCATGGACAAAGGCGAGGGACGGTTGTTGACATCCTCCTGCTTGATGGGGTTGAGAGGGGCGTAGACGGGGGCATTGGAGTGGGAAGATGAGTGCGCAGCAGCCCAGGGATCGGTGAATTGAGGAGGATTGGGATGAGGGAGGCCATGATGGTAGACAGAATCAAAGGCCATTCCGCCGTATGGGCGGTTCTGGTTCTCAAGGACCATCGTCATAGTAGTATGTTGTGTGGAAGTGTAAGTTAGGTATGCAGAGATGTTTGGAGAGGTTGAAAGTAGAGATGATCAGGTCGAAGAGGAAAGGATGAGAGAGTGATTGACAGAGATATAAGAGAACAGAGTAAGAAGAAGAAGAGTGAAAACATCTGGGGAAGGGGATCGGCGAAGCTTATGAACCGCCCCAGGGACGAAGGGAAGTGACGCTGCGGATCTTGCCCCTTTACAGTAACTATACCACCTGCTATACTATGTTATATATCGTTGAATAGCGGTTTTCTTGTAGATTCTACTCTCATCTCTCTATATCTATATACATTGTATATATTCTCTTTGTTCTCTCTATACATCTCTATACAACACGAGGCAAAACCTCCGGGATCGGACAAAAATACGCTGTACGTAATCCTGTAATATTCTTAGCTTCTTGGGACGGGAAGTATTTTATTTTATTTTTTTTTTAATTTTCCTCAGAAAAAAAAAAAAAAAAAAGAGGGGCCATAGAGAAAAAGATGCTCAGGTACGTCAGAAAAAAAGAAAATCTAAATGCCCCTATTTTCCTTTCAGCCTGCCTATTTGGGAATGGTCCCTTTTCTCCACCATAACCGTTCCGGGAGTCGCCACGCTGTGTATACAGAATAACGAATGCTCCATGGAGGATAATCTTATGAAAAAAAAAAAAAAAAAAAAAAAAGGGGAATATTATAATGAAATAGAATAGAAAATATACGTACAATTACTGAGAAATTCCTACTGATATTGAGATATCTACAGAAATATTAGTACATGGGAGGGTTGCGAGTCTGTATTCATGCCGTTTACCAGCAAATCACAGACCATGGATTTGGACCCTAGTCACGTACGGGAAGACTTGATACATCACCCAACTCTAACTCTCTCTCCAATTCGATCCGTGGATGACCCAGATGAACCCGGTGGGGCTCCCACTGGGCTGGTATATCTCTGTACAGAGAGTACATACATACAGTCCTCTACAAGTATTCCCCTGTACTCTGTACAAGTACACAATAGTACAGATACGGAACCAGCCGGATGAGCATTTACCTCCACATATTCCACATGAGAGATTGCGTAAATAAAATCCTGCCTCGAGGGAAGAACAAGAACAGACCTACTACAAAGTCTAGCAGAAAAAAAGAGTACGCGTTAAGTGGGGATGATGAGCCGTGTCATCGCCGCACTAGTCCTGATACGGAAGTGTACGAACTGCCGGGATAGGCTTAGCTCTTCGGGTGGCATGCTTTGATTTTTTTGTCCAATCAAAAACCAGTATCAGAGCGGTGTGGGACCCACTACAATCCAGGGAAAGTCGACCATGTGTCTGGGGTCCACTGGGTTGTGGTTGGTGGGAGTTTATCCTGTGGCCAATGGGTGCTCGGTTACTGTTGTTTCTTTTCACTTTAGGAGACAGCTCCGAAGGTTGGATGAAGAGTTTGAGGTTTCTGGTAAAATAGCCGATGTTATTTCCATGTTTGAGTGTGAGTTTGTTGTTGAATGGGAATGGGGGGCATATAAAGAGCGCTCGGAACCGCCAATCATGACGATCTGCCGTGTGGAGTAGACCCTGACAGCTGTAGATTGCAGTGTTCAGTACTACCAGCACGGAGTACATAGTAGAGATACAGATTACAGAATTCAATAGACTACAGATATGATTGATAGTAACAGACTGAGTACAGATTACATAGTAGATACTGATTCTTACCATAGTATACCACGGAATACACAGTACGAGTTCAATTCCATACTCTTGTGCAAGTACTGAACGAGGACCTTGAGAGCAATTCTCCGTGCAGTCCTGACCAGCAGCCTCCAAGTTTGCCGCGGATCCGCCGTTATCCTGACCCTCCCAACCAGGAAAGTGCCAAGACATGGGACACGGCAGATAGTCGATAGCCGATATTGGTTGGTGGAGATTGCCCAATCACAGACCCTGGGGCTTTAAGAGCTGACGCGTGCACATCCTTTTTTTGCCTGTTTGGCGGCTGTTGCTTATTCTGAATAGGGTATTGCCATCCATCTTCGCTCTCCATGCTCAAAACAGACACTCCCCACCCACACACGCTCATTCACACACTCACCCATGTCCATCTAGATCGAATCCCTGGTGCGATCTTGGGGGGTCCGCTTTGTCTCCCGGGCCAGGTCAGGGCCAGTACGGAGTTACAAGCACGGAAGTACAGCCACAACTTTGTGCATCTGAAACACCGGTCCACAGGGTTTTCCATGGCCTGTAGAAATCTATAGGATGTTTATTCTACAGATTGTCTGCGGATCGAATTGTGGTCTCCGTAGCCTACTCCATGCCTAATATCGGAGACTACCCCAAGCGCAATATGACGTAGATACTCTGTATGTGACAATGCATCTGTGCTCCATACAGAGTACAGAGTACACTAAACTACTCTGTACACTAGCACTACAGACGTACTCTCTCTATCTCTCTCTCTCTAGGTACTCCGTAGAGACGAAATATCAGGAACAAGCTTTAACCATCACATCTGCAGAAAGTGGGGCCTGTCTTGGCACATATCATTTGTTTCTGTCCAATCCATACCATACAGAACAGCGCATAGTACTGTGTAGAATAGGAGCGCAGGAGTACTGTCCTCCTAAAGTCCATAGTCTTGGTATTGATTCTGTTTGTATGTGTACGGAGTCCAGTGGGCAATGACATTATTGTGCATTAGTCTGTCGACAGCATAAACTAGTCTCCATACTGTGACACTACATGTGACTCCATGGTAATATTCCGATGCGACACAGGCCCGTTGACTATTGACTATTAACGGGTGTCACTCGTTTGCTCTGTAGGGTGTCACGTGAACCGAGACGTACTCCATACATACGGAAATAAATACATGCGAGATTTATCAGTTGCCTCATCATCTTATACCAAGACTGCGTACGTACTCCAGTAATCCCCAACGTCATTTCTCTCTAAATATATCAATCGCTTATGGAATATTCTGACCAGGATAGGATACAGTATTGTACCTTTTCCATACAGAGTACAACCCCTTTTCCACCCCCAAACCAGAAAAAGCAACAACCACAGTCCGTGCCAGATCAGTCCCAGTCCCAGTCCCAGTCCCAACCCCAACCCAATCCAGTCCCCGAGACCCAAACCAAACTAAGCCAAACTCGTCCCCGTCCAGCGCCAGCCCAAAAAGTGGCAACACCACTGCCTCCAATTGGCCACATCCCCGATATCCGCCCGCTTGAGCCTAAAAAGCGTAAAAAAAAAAAAGCAGGGTAAATGCCGCGAACCACAAACCGCCCTCCAGCCAACCATAGCCCCGCAATGGCGTCTGCCAAGAATGCACATGACTGTTTTCCGAGGGGGCGCTGACGCGGCCCGCCTTGGCATGTTTCTTTTGCTGGTTTAGGTTTAGTGCAGGTGTTCGGTTAGTGGGATGCCAAGACTGAGGTTTTGAGGATAACGGTGATAGTCCTGATTTGCGCGCTGCGTTAAGCGACTGTACTCCAATGCAGTAGGACATGATTATTTTTTCCTCGGTAGCAGTTGTTGATATTTCCAGCGGACACGTGAAATTGAATTGTAGGGAAGCATTGAATTTGACCAGTCCGACGGAACAAGCTGCGCATACCGGAGAGACGGTCCGTATATGCCCGGTGTGCGACATTCTCAGCCCGTTTACATTGGTGCCCTGGAATAGTGTTACACGAGATCTGCTAGTTCCTGAACCATAGTAAAACCATGGATTTCGTCGAGGCCGTTGTCAATTGGAGCATGCCTTATTCCGATCAGTGCATCGGGGGTATGGCATCTGCGGATTCGTACGAGATTCGTGCTGAACTGGCCGATACATTTCCATACACTGGTGAGGGTTTTGTGTTTGGTTGTAATGGTATTGTAGGCATTAGACCATTCCAAAACCTCATGGGGCCCAAATGTAGACCATGCGCCAGTCTCAGACCGTATCTTCTTGACCAAAGCTTGGACAACTGGGAAGATATATCTTTGATATCGTCAGATATATATTTACAACCTTTGCGTAACAACTCAAATCACATCCTCGGGGTCGACAGAGTTAAAAGAGTTCTTTTTAACTCGCAGCTTGTTTAGCAAGAATACCACTCTCATCCAGTGTACAGACCGACATTCCTGGGTTTGCCTGGCCAACGCTCGATGTTGATGTGCCGACATTGACATTCAGCCAGTGTCAGCTCCTATACACTGTCTTCCAGTAGTCAGAAATATCAAGCAGACACAAGAAATGACATCTTAAAGTCCTTTCTGTCCTTTATAGTATCAGTTCAACAATAACGATCAAAATACTCCGTACAAAGATAGACATGAGGTGAAGTATGCCAAGGCGGTCCCAACCGGCAGAACTAGCGACTAGTATCAAACCCTGTCCATCTTGGAGATCAACCGGACCGATCAACAGTCGATCTACAGATATATAATGTACATCTGTACCCTGTATGTACTCTGCTATGTACATCACTGAATTATGCCGTACGGTGTAGATCAGTTTCTCACGGCCCTATATAAGGCACAGCGCCCGCCGCCGCCCGGCCAGCCCTGCGTCCGAAAACCGCCCCCGATGTCAACCCACTTCCCCCGGGGTAATTGTCATAGAATAATCCCCCGACCATTTCGCCGGCACAGTATAGACCGGGTACCTCTGTGCCGGTTGTTGATATTACGCCCGCTGTTTCGGGGTTGATGGATAGCCCGCCGAAGGTAAATGTGATGCCGGCGCTGACTTTGACGGCTAGGAAGGGGGGTTGATCGATGGGGAGGGCCCAGTTGGATTTGGGGATGGATAGGCCAGAGTTAGTCGACTGAGTCAAGAGACTGTCCTTGACAGATGGGTCCCATTTGCGCTCTGTACCGTTGTTTCGGTCGTCGTCCTGTCGCGCATACACCGCACGGTTATACTCCGCAACCGACTCGACGAAACGACGAGGGTCCCCAAGACCATGGCCTCGGGCACACTCCTCCGCCAGCTCGTCGATCGACGGCGCCTCAATCCGCTGCACGACTTCAGCCCGATACTCTTCCTCCCGTAACCAGGAACTCGTCCGCTTGTCCCAGATCTGAAACGCCACATGGCCTGGCTGATTCAGGATCGCTCGTCCCACCACGGCATACGTGTAGTTACGCATGTCAGAACCTTCGTCGATGAATCGGTTGCCTTGCTGATTAACCATGATCCCCAGCGGATACCCGGACTTGGTGTACTCGTTCGAGACTTCCCGGTTACCTGTATCTGGGGTCGCGTGCGCGTCCCACGCGACACAATGACACCCAGACCAGTTACCACGAGGTTGTGCGGAGACATACTGATCCTGCAGGGCCATCTCCAGACACTCACCAGTGTTATACGGCGTGCCGCGCACAAACGCCATATCCCAATTCGGCCCGAGATACTGCGCGCGCAGCCGTGGATTCGCCTCGAACCCACCCGCCGCGAGAATCACAGCACCTGCACGAATCTCCTTCTCTATCCAGCGACAATTCGCATGAGTGTCCCTATCACAATACGAAACAACAACACCCCTCACCCTCCCCATCTCCGCATCAGTAACGAGCCTCTTCGCAGCCGTTTCAAACACAACCTCAACCCCCAACTCCCTCGCAGCATCCCATAAATCCTTAACCAACCCCTTCCCCCCATCCTCTGTCTTCAACGCCAATCCACCCCAAAACTTCAGCCGTCCATCAACCTCATACGCCTGCCGATTAAACGATAATTGAAACCGCACGCCAGTACTCGTCAACCACTTCACCGTCTCATTCGAATCCTCAACCAATGTCTTCGAAAGAGTAGCATCCGTCCGTCCACCCGTAACACGCTGCATATCATCCATAAATGCCTCATTCGTGTACGGCGGTATATCGATTTTAGTAGCTGCGGATGCATCAACATTATTGACGAGCGGGAGGAGGTCTGATAGACCATTGTGCGCGGTGCGGAAGGCGCCGGCTGTGAAGTAGGAGTTTCCGCCGGCCCAGTGCTTGGGGCATTTGTCGATTAGGAGGATTCGTGAGTTCTTATTGTTGGGTTGGTTTTGTTGGAGGGTTTGCGCGGCGGAGATGGCGGCGCAGAGGCCGGCGTTGCCGCTGCCGATGATTAGGATGTCGGTTTCTGTGGGGACCATGTTAGATGGTGGGGATTGGAGTGTAGATGTAGGGCGGATTGTATTTACCTGGGCATTGTGAGGGTGGGGTTGGTATTTATCATGAGTAGGTTCAGACATGGAAGTGATGAAATGCGGAGGTCCGATGCGGGGGATCAGCTTTACTACGGGGGGTCCGACATTGCATCGAGTATCGTTCGGAATAGCCGTAAGAAACATGGACATTGAATAATGAATTTTCAAATCTATACACTAATCTATCCAAGTATCATACCAAAATGCCGCATCAATACTTAAATCCAACCCCAACCCCCATCAACCTCCCCTGATACCTCTCCACAACCTCCCCCAACCTAACCATAACTCCCGCCGCCAACGTCCTCACCTGCCCCTGCGCATCATCACCACCAGGACCAACCCCAATCCCCTTCGTCGCTGCACCCACACCCGCAGGCATCCTCTCAAAAACCTCCCCAGCCCACTCCCTCAACTCCATAACCTGCGCCGCAAAGTCCGTCACCAGACGCTCTTCACCAGTAACGCCAGAAGAGATGTTCAGATCGACGACTGCAAGGAAGAAGGAGAGGAGGGCGGATTGGATGGTTGGGTCGTCGGAGACCGGGCGGGTGTAGAGGGAGAGGAGGAGGGAGAGGGATTCTTGGGTTAGGGTTGGGAGGAGGGGGGTGTGCGGGCCTGTTGTGGAGAGGGTGAGGGAGAGGGTTTGGAGGAAGAGGGCGAGGAGGTGGGGGGTTGCGAAGGGGTTGTAGGAGGGTGCTGTGGAACTTTTTGTTTATTAGAGATTATTTTCTTAGATGGGGAAATGAAGAGACTTACGAGGAGAACTGCATCATCATCATGTCGAACCGGCCCTTTAGTGGGTAGAAGAATCCCTCTGCTAGGACCTTGTGGAGATCTTTGATTGTTGACTTGTGTTTCTGGGCCTCGCGCTGCTGGCGCTTCTTCTCGACTTCCATCCGCGAGGAGAAGGTTCGTACTTTAAGTGCGTTGGGACCGGAGGCTGAATCTGCGGCGTTTGCAGCTAAGGGTTGGAGGGATGCCTGGGAGAGCTGCTTGGTTAAGCTTGAGATTGGCGACTCGTCGGTCTTATACAGCGCTTCCAGACTTTCCGATAACCGCTTGGACGGGAAGGAGGCGTCGGGTATTGCGGGGAGACCCAGGCGTTTCGCATCTTCCTCCCCATTCCCGGCGAGTTCGCGAGCACTCAAACCGAGAGCCGTGAGGATCGCAGAACGCTGGACTTGCGAGATGTCGCCTTCAAAATACATGGCGGAGAACCAGCGGCCCATCTTCAGTGGCTGAGCGACGATGAGCGCGATCATGCTCTGTAGTCTGTGTTCATGAAACTTCGGGGTGTCGGTTTGTTCTTGGAGGCCGACGATGGTGAGGGCTAGTTCTTCGATGTTTTCTGTGAGTTCAGTACCAAAGCCGGTTTTGCGGCGAATCAGAGATGGGGAGCTGGAGATTGCGAGGTTGTAGCGGTCGATGTTGTCTGCGTCTCGGAGGTATGTTACGAGGTCGCGAATATACACTGGTGCTATTGGTTTGTTTCTCTGGACTAACGTTGGGTCATCGTCGTCGTCGGATGGGTCGTCGTCTGGTTTCTCGTAAGGGATTAGATCGTCGTCTTCCTCTTCCTCTTCATTTTCAGATTCTATTTCTTCGATGGCCACAATCTTAGAAGACTGCGGTTTGGATCGTGGTTGGGAAGTAGGATCTGAAGACAAGTTTCTGGCGGGTTTCTGCGTCTTGAGTGCCGGAGTGCGGATTGAGTCCAAAGACCCAAGGGTGTCTTTCATATTGATGAGATTCAGATACCACAGTGCCTCTTCGCTTTCCATCTCCTCGAGGTCGAATTTCATGCCTTTCCCGGACTCTTCAATTAGTTGCGAGATGGCAGTACCGACGATAATGCCCAAGAAGCGTGCCCTGATAGATGATGCTGCCAGGCGGTTCGAGACACCGCTTAGGAAGATACCAGAACGTCCTATTTCTTTCACAGTCATGGGATCTGTTCGTTGGAGGTGACCAGCAGCTAGGAGAACGGCTTGTGTATTTGCTAGGCCATGTTAGTAACTCATATGCAAGTAAATAATGATGAAACATACCTTCCTGACACCTGCTTGGTGCATGTTTAATGTAAAACTTGTCGCCAAACTGCCCGAGACTTTTTATGAACAGATTTCTCAGGTAGTCTGCCCCAGTGTTGTCTGCAAACATGGTCACAAGTGCTCTGCGTAGTCCAACCGTCTGAATAGAACCACCCTGCCCCTTCGAGAGCCAGTCCACAACCTGGCTCTCTAGGTGTGGTCGATTGGAAATGACGCTTGAGCACAAGGTTGCCACGCCACTGATCGTTTGGTTCGAAGTCGGATCCGCTTCAATGGGGAGATCTTCCGAGAGAAATCTTTTCTCAACATCACGGAAGACGGCTTCTGTCACTGCTACCTGCTCCGTCATCCGTAGATGATCGACAAGTGCGCCGAATTGCTTCGGAAAGGTCTGGTCAATGAGAAGGCCGCTGTAAACACCGCTGACCAATTGACCTAGGCAAAGTCAGTTGTGGATAACTGGAGTTTAGCCACCTGCAATTACCTGTATATCCAAGGCTCAATACCCGTCCCGTAAAAGACGCAATCGCTTTCCAAGCATCCTCGTCGTTAAAGTCGATCTTTGAACAGAACCGACAGATATTATCACCTATCCAGGATGCATACTTGGGACCCTCTCCAACCCAAGAGACCTTGTTTAATCTGGAGAAATCTTTGACCAATGTAAGAGACTCTGCTGCAGTAGATAAGACTCTACTGGCGGCAATGAGCGAAATGAGCTCTCGCCAGCTAACCTGCTTTTGCGTCTCATTAGGATAGACAGTAGAGATATCCATATACATTCGGAACAGAAAGTCGCTCGGCTCTAACAGAGCAGAAAGCACCTCAAGGATATCTCTAACTCGAATGTCACTGCTGGAGCCTTTCGCCTCTGCGGACGATAAACGAGAAGCCGCTATCAAGGAACGAAGCTGGGCCACCAACGAGCTCACGCCGGCAACGCTGCACAGACATCTCAGCAAGGCCCCTCGCAGTTTAGATCCAGCCGTTCTAGAACCCTTGGATTTCGCATTTAATGTGTCCCAGACATCAGGAATAGTGACGCTGACTAAGGTCTGGAGAATTTGAGCTGATATCGGACTTGGGATTCTGATATCGAATTGATCTGGCGTGATGCTCCTGTTCGATGGATCCAACACATTGAGCACTTGCGAGAGGTGATCACGATCAGGTCTTGACTTCAGCACGTCCAGGATATAAATTGGTGATGTTGGGTCTCTTGCCAGCTCTGATATATTTGTGCGGCGCTCCAAGCCATGTTTGTTAGAATCTGCTGTAGACTCCAGAGACGGTCGCGAGTCGCGCGTAACTGTTTTGACTGCCGTTAAAAGCCCGTCCATTTTTCTTCAACAATCATTCCTCTTCCGTATTCTTTTCACGAAGCGAGTTCGTCCTTCGTCGCGACATCTAAAAAGTGGGAGGAGATTGTATGGAGCGAAGTTGTCACGTGCCGCTGATTCAATCATTCAACCATCTCCTACAGCTCGCAACTTCACCAGAATCATCAACCTCCTCAGCGTTCTATCTCTGTGGAAATACATTCTTCATCCTATTCACAATAAAGCGTATAGACTTTATTTAATTCTCGCACTACATTCAGAACCTCAGATCGTTTTTAGGTGCCACGACTACTCGCCCGCGGGGAACTTATCGCAGCTCTATCAACATGGCAATCGCAACAATGAGACCCGTAGACCCTGCACTTCGATGGTAGGGCATGAGTCATGCAACCAAGTGAAACGGATGTTAACACCGCGCAGGAAGAGTCTTTACAAGGCCCTGAATAAGCCGGGTCCTTCCAGTGATGAGGATTGGGTCCCTGGTCCAGAGACGATAGATGCTTTGGAATCGTCAAAAGTCTTGTAGGATTCCACATGAAATGCATTCAAATCTATTTACTTACATAAATTTCAGGGTTATGTTAGTCTAGAGACACCCTTCTTGCCGTTTTGAGTGGCCGCTAATAGACATCAGTGGCGCCGGAGGTCTAGGATGTGACATTCTGAAGAACCTTGCGCTGTCCGGATTCAAAGATATCCATGTTATTGACATGGGTAAGTACTTTCAGGATGTACAGCTTCATTGAGCCTTGGTCTAACATGCTCTACAGACACAATCGATATCTCCAACTTGAACCGACAGTTCTTATTCCGCCAATCTGACATAGGAAAGCCTAAAGCTGAGGTTGCTGCAGCATTCGTCGAGAAGCGGGTGAAGGGTGTTAAGATTACCCCGTACGTGGGCAAGATCCAGGATAAAGATGAAGACTATTACATGCAGTTCAAGATCATCGTCTGCGGTCTTGACAGCGTTGAGGCCAGACGGTGGATTAATTCGACACTCATTGGAATGCTTGATCCCGAAAACCCTGAGAGCTTGAAGCCGCTTATTGATGGTGGTACAGAGGGTACGACTCCTTGTCAAGTATCTCGAGAAGGAATAAGAGCTAACTCGGTATAGGATTCAAGGGTCAAGCCCGTGTTATTCTGCCTACTCTTTCATCCTGCATTGAATGCCAACTCGACATGCACGCTCCTCGTCCTGCCGTTCCCCTCTGCACTATTGCAACCATCCCCCGGCAGCCCCAACACTGTATCGAATGGGCACACCAAATTGCCTGGCAGGAACGGCGCAAAGACGACACCTTCGACAGCGACGACATGGAGCACATCGGCTGGGTTTACGAGAACGCCCTCGAACGAGCGAAACAGTTCCACATCCACGGAGTGACATTCCAGATGACACAGGGAGTGGTGAAGAACATCATCCCCGCTATCGCCTCGACCAACGCCGTTATCGCAGCCTCCACTACTTCTGAAGCATTGAAGATCGCCACATCGTGCAACCCGTATCTGGAGAATTACATGATGTATGCTGGAGAGGAGGGCGTCTACACCTACACGTTTGAAGCAGAGAAGAAGCCCGACTGTCCCGTGTGTGGAAACCTTGCGCGCAAGATGACTGTAGACTCGAATATGACGCTGGAGGCCTTCATTGAGAGTCTCGGGGAGCGGGCCGAAGCGCAGCTGAAGAAGCCTAGTATGCGGACGGAAGAGAAGACACTCTACCAGCGGTTCCCGCCTCAGTTGGAGGAGCAAACGAGACCTCACTTGAAGCTCAAGATCAAGGATCTGGTGACGAATGGACAAGAGATTGCGGTCAGTGACCCTGCGTATCTGATTGACTTCCGGTACCAGTTGATTTTCCAATGAGAGCACCGCAGATGAGAGGATGGCTATTTATTGAGATGAGACATGATATATACGATAATTCGCTTTAGGAGCTAGAAAGCCATGTCTAAGAATTAAAGCTGTATTCTTCGAAACTTGACCAGATTTCTCTATCCAGACTAGACCCCGCCGTCCCTTCAAAAGGGAAAACTTTTGACAGTAAACAAACACTTTCTTTTCTGTAACTGTACAACAAAGCTGAAAGCGACAACAGAAGAAAGCCAACGCCAATAAATGCATGATATACCCAGAACGCAAGAAACGACATCCAAGAATAGCATCAGATCACCGCATAAGATCCGACAGGTTGCGCTTCCATCTCGCGCATTTGAGCTTCAGCACCTTCACGCTCTCTAGGAAGAGAACGTCACTGTCGAACTGGCCGGTGCTCTCGACGTTGAAGACGAAGTGGTCCCGCACACGACCAAGCTTCACCTTGTCCTGGAACTCCTCGTGTCTCAAGCACTCCCTGCTAACGGTGTCCTTGAAGGGGTCGCACACGACTGCCTTCATTTCACCAGTCTGGTTCTCGTACCCGCTTCCCTTCTGGGCGGCCTCTTCCTGAGTAACGGGTTCCAGCCCAATGACGCCCCTGGGGAAGCACTTGGCGAACTTCTTGGCGTCTTCTCCGATGATGGGTTTCGTGATCTTGATGTCCGGGAGGAGACGGTAGGTGGCCGTAGCCACGGGGGAGAACTTGGCGTGGTCGGCTCCGATACCCTTGACACAGTGCAGTTCCATGTCGATCTTCTGTCCTGGACGAAGCTTGGCGACCAGAATGTTGGGGTTAACGGGCTGGATAGCGTCATCTCCGACAAAGTACTCTTCCTGACGACCAACAGGATGGAAAGTGATGTCCTTGGCATAAACGTGCGCATTGCGGTAGAGCTTGCGCGGGTCCGTCTCTGCCCGCTCAGCGTCGGGGTTCTCGGTGCATTCGATATCCAAGCGCAAGACAATGGTGTTGTAGTCGCTAGGCGTGCTGCCGCTATCCGGGTCGTCCTCTGTAGGCTTCTTGAACCAGCGCATCCGGTTGATGCCTTCGACGGAGCCCTTGAAGGGGATCAGACCCAATCGCGATGCGAGAACTTCATCTTGGATCACGGAGGTGTTGTTGTGGACGAAGACGAATTCGATGGCGAGGGTGGGCACTTCGGCCATGAGGATACGGCGGAAGGCATTCGCAATGGCTGCATCGACACCAACTAGGGAGAAGGTGGCTTCGAATCGGTCGTTGCGGTGGAATTCGATGTTAAAATCCTGTTGTCGCATGTGAGTAAAGGCGAAAAAAGAGAAAAAAGAGACCCTATGAAACCGGATGGATTCCAAGATTGCAGGTACTAATCAGACATACCCTCTTGAACTTTTCCAAAGACCACTCATGCGACTCACCCGGCCAATGGCCTGGGAAGTCTGTAGAGGGAATGTTCGTTACGGTCTCTGCATTGATGCCGACGAGCTGCAGCGCAGTTAGAAATGAGTTCTTCATTTTTGGTAGAGCTTTTCAAGCATACCCGCCTGCGATCCAGCTCCTCCTGCGACGGAATTAAAGGCGCCATGGTGGTATGGTTAATGGTGAGAGTAAAGTTGAAGCCGGAGTGACGCTCAAGATAATTTCTTCGGCGGAGAGTAAAATTTTTATCTGCCTCAGGCATAAGGTTACCTATTTATTCCGTACACACTAGCGCCAAAATTTTGGCGGAACGGACAATCCCCCGGCTGTCCGAACGGCGGCGGATGGAGCTGACTAGGTGCAGAATAAACGGGCCAAAAGCCAACCAGAAGCGGCTTGATGACCACAAGCAGCAGCACGTGACCATACCAAATTGCATCTCGGCGCAACATCCCAAGCATCATCCGCCGTTGACAAAAGTTGCTGCGTCGAATTGCCCTCCGGATTGAGGACCCGCCAGCCCAATACCCTCCTAACACCTTCTTATCCTCGTCCTCCTCCTCTCCGCTCTTCCCGAATGGCTGCTCCATTTGCTCGCCTGGCGGGCAATGCGCCCAAAAGGCTTTGTCTCCGCTCCTCCACCTTGAACAGACACCCTGCTATCTCCAGACGTTCGATAGCTACCTCTCTCCCTCGCCGAGCGGCCGAGCCCACCAGCTACCAGGCGACGACACTCATCCCGACCGACCCGACCTTCACACACCTCGCAAACAAGGAAGGCAGACCTGACACCGAGTATGCCGCAGGCCTGGAATCCGAAGACGAAGGGGTCGGCCGCAAGATCCGCCATTACACTGTCAACTTTGGTCCTCAGCATCCTGCTGCTCACGGTGTGCTTCGGTTGATTCTGGAACTCAATGGCGAAGAGATTGTCCGCTCTGATCCTCATGTTGGATTGCTGCACCGTGGTACCGAGAAGTTGATTGAGTACAAGACCTATATGCAGGCTCTGCCTTACTTTGACCGGTTGGACTATGTGTCTATGATGACGAACGAGCAGTGCTTCTCGCTGGCTGTCGAGAAGCTGTTGAATGTTGAGCTTCCTGACAGAGCCAAGTGGATCCGGACGCTGTTTGGAGAAATCACCCGTATCCTTAACCATCTCATGTCTGTTCTTTCCCACGCAATGGATGTTGGTGCTTTGACACCTTTCCTGTGGGGTTTCGAAGAGCGTGAGAAGCTCATGGTATGTGATTTGAAGTGACGGTATCCCGAGATGGCTACTGATTGAGGATTGTTTTGATAGGAATTCTATGAGCGTGTTTCCGGTGCCCGTCTCCACGCCGCCTACGTCCGCCCTGGTGGTGTTTCGCAAGATATCCCCGTCGGTCTCTTGGACGACATTTACCAATGGGCCACCCAATTCGGTGACCGTATCGATGAGACTGAGGAACTTCTAACAGACAACCGTATCTGGAAGGCCAGAACCCAGGGTGTTGGTGTTGTCAACGCCACGGATGCATTGAACATGAGTTTCACTGGTGTCATGCTCCGTGGTTCCGGTGTGCCATTTGATATCCGCAAGTCCCAGCCCTACGACGCCTACGACCAGGTCGAGTTTGACGTCCCCGTTGGTGTCAACGGTGACTGCTACGACCGTTACCTCTGCCGTATGGAGGAGTTCCGTCAATCCCTCCGCATCATCCATCAGTGCTTGAACAAGATGCCCCCTGGCCCCGTCAAGGTCGAGGACTACAAGGTCTCGCCTCCTCCCCGTGCTGCCATGAAGGAGAACATGGAGGCTCTGATCCACCACTTCCTTTTGTACACCAAGGGTTACTCCGTGCCCCCTGGCGAGACCTACTCTGCCATTGAGGCTCCTAAGGGTGAGATGGCCGTGTACTTGGTCAGCGACGGTAGCGAGAGACCCTACCGGTGCAAGATCCGTGCTCCTGGATTTGCCCACTTGGGTGGGTTCGACCAGGTTTCCCGTGGTCACTTGCTGGCCGATGCTGTGGCTATTATTGGTGAGCATCCATCCCCCTTCGATGTGAATCGCACACAACTAACTTTGACTAGGTACTATGGATCTTGTGTTCGGTGAAGTCGACCGGTAGAATGGTATGAATGATATCTATTTATTGTTATCTTCTGGTGCTTCTGTAACACTATACACAAGAATACAAAAACGAAAAACAGAAGATAATCGCGTTCTTCTCTCCTTCCTATCCCCGGATATACCCGCGGGAGAACCAACAGCAGTGTAACTGGGCTGTACCATTTCTTTGCGGCGTTGTCCTTTTCATGTCCTGTCCTCTACATCTTTTATTTGTGTCTGGTTTGATTTGTTATAAATCTGTGTATAGTGCATGTCATTTCTTTCTTTTCAACTCTTATCTCAGTACGGTAGTAAGGTGGTTTAAACAAAAGTTCATGACTAACTATACCAATTCTACCAACTCCAATGACTATGAATAACATGATGATACCATAACATAACAATAACCAAATATGAAAAACACCGGACAGCGCCAGCGCATGCAAATCAACCTCCTCTTCCCCCAATCCCTATAAATATATACCACGATCAAACATTATCATCATCATACTGAAAATTAATATCCCTCGGCCGGCGCTTATTATACGACACAAAATCACTATCCCCCGGCGGCCGCTCATCCCGCGTATTCGCCGTCAACATGCTCTGGATACTCATGCACACGCTCTCCACCGTCTGCACGGGCGACCACCCCGCCGTGCTCAGCAGGTCCAGGCAGATTATCCCGTTGCTGTAGATGTGTGGGTGGATGGGGATTGGGCGGGGGGTTTCGGAGGTTGGGGGGAGGAGGATGAATTGGACTTCGGGGGGTTCTGTGCCACCATCATCCAGCTGTTAGCATTGCGCTTTGTGTATACACCCGTTTGTATATGTGCTGGTAGGTATGAGGGAGGGAAAGGTAGGGAAATACCGATGGGATATTTCTGGCTAAAGGTAAATTTAAGACGGTAGATCTGGTTCTGGTATAGCGGGTTGTCGTCGAGGACGCGGATGTCCATTTGCCATTCTTCTAGGTTGTCGGATTTGGCAAAGGAGATTCCAGGGGGGAGGTGGCCTTGCATCTGTTTCTGGTGTTAGCTGGAGTTCTGGTCTGGACGATGGTGGTATGTATGGGATTGCGGGGGTTGTGCTGTCGTAAGTCGTGTAAATTGGGGGCTGATGGACGAATGAATGGGATGGGTATATCGAAGGATCAGGGATCAGGGTCAGGAAGGAGGGAGAAATACCTTAGCAAGCTCCTATTCCACCATCACGGTTAGCATCAATCAAACCAATCCGATCACACAGATGGAGGGGCAGGAGGAGGGGCAAACCTTGCTCAAACGCTTCCCAGCGAACATATTGACCACTATACCGTCCGTCCTTCGTTATTCCGAGCGTGAAAAAAATCTCCAATCGATGCTGTTGTTGGTCTGTACAAGGTCCATGTACCGTTATGTCGCACCGGTCGTGTATGACGTTCGAGACCGAAACCGAAACCGAGATCGCGGGGAGCGTGCGGCTGGCTGGCTTCCGCTGACGTGGGAATGGAACCTGGCGAAGCAAACAGTGAGACAATACTAAGATAATGCGACAGCGAAATAGACAGATAGAAAGTAGAGAAATACTGGAGATAGACAGTAAATAAAGTGACTACGGCCGAACACGAGGGGACCAAGACGGAATCACCTGCGGACAAGCCCGGGCCGCTAATTGGCCCGGACGCCACGAACGTCGGGCACATGATTTCTACGAGTATTCAGAGTATAGTACGGCATGACTGAATCAGATGAAGAGTAGTTTGTTTTGATGACTAGGTCATGTTAAATATATAAGCCCAGGGTATGGAATCAACAGACAACGACAAAGCGCTCAGAGTAGTAGATGGGGAGTCATACCGGCGTGCTGATTTGGTCCGCTCCGTATACAAACGGAGTACGGAATGCTTTAAGCATAGAGCTCTATTACATTACTGAGTGCATTATGAAGCTACAACTAGAACAAATGATACCTCTCTTTTCTCTTCTCTACAGGTCTCCTCAAGGCAGGCAAACAGCAGTGAAAAGAAGACTGATAATCTTCTATAGAGTAGAGCACCTCGAACCCCAAGACAAGCAGGGGGTTAGGGCAGTGGGTTCAAAAGATTCCCAGTTAATCCGAAGACCAACCGAAGCAGTTCTATATATTCGTGCCAAGGACGTTCGTTACTGGTAAGCGAGCAGAGCTGCTGGTGGTGATATAATTATTGCATGTTGAGTTGAGCTGACTAGAGGCAGCAGCCCAATGTAATGGTCATATCTACATAAGCAAAGAAACTGCACAACAGCTGCACCAATTGGGTATGTTCTGGGTATGAATCAACCTCCAACGAATTCCAAATCAACAACAAAAGCTCCCAGAATAATGGACGGGGAATCATGAAAATTATATGCACGAAGCAATCCCGATGTCAAACCATAACCCAGCATATAAGAATCAAAATGAAGAAGCATAACCGGCATGTAAAGCAGACGTTCATAAATCAAAACCAGAATAACAAAAAAGAGAAGAAAACGCTCAAGCATGAGTCGTCGACTTCTCACGGGCCTCCCGCTCGATCCTCTCCCGCTCCTCGTTTTGCTTCACCTCGCGGACCTTGGCGAGCACGACCTCCCGGAAAATGGACCCGCGCGCGATCTTGCTCAGACTCCGCTTCTTAGTGGTACCGGTGCCCTCGGGTGAGCCAGGAGACGATTTGCCATTAGGCGAAGTCGACGGGAAAGGCTCAGTCTCACCCTCACCCTCAGCGGTACCGGCAGAGGCCGCCATATCTGCGGGGCTGGGGATGTCTTCCCCGTCATCCTCCTGCATCTTGAGAGCCTCGATGCGGTTCGCGAGCTTGATGATCTCAATACCACGCCTGAGACGGGCCTTGGCGTTGTAGGCACGGATCTCAGGCAACAGGTCGCGGTCGCTGGCAGATTCACCCTTCAGCCATGAGTGCTTGAGAGCCTCTCCCGACGATACACGGTGTGCCGGGTCTGGCTGGAGGAGGGCGAGAATGAAGTTCTTGGCGTCTTGGGAGACATCGCGCCAGTAGCGGTCGTGGAAGATGATGCGACCACTGCGGGTTTCTTCGATCAGGTCGGACAGGTTCTCCGAGCGGAAAGGCGAGTAACCGCAGAGAAGAGTGTAGGTGATAACGCCCAGGGACCACATGTCGACGGCCTTGCCGTGGCCCTGCTTGAGCATAACTTCCGGCGCAGCGTATCCAAACGAACCAGCCATGCTGGTGAGGAGCTCGGTGGGGGTTTCCAACATTTTGGCGATACCAAAGTCTGCGAGGACGAGGGGAGAGTTGGGTGCAGGGGTGAGGTAAAGGAGGTTTTCGGGTTTCAAGTCTATAAAAAATAATTTGTCAGTCGCAATTGGGCGATGTAGGATAAACGGAACCAACCTCGGTGGACAATGTTGCGCTCGTGCAGATAGTTGACTGCATCGAGGACCTGGCGAATCGTCTGCGACGCATCCTTCTCTGTGAACTTGCCGTATTCGCAAATGCGGTCGAACAGCTCACCACCAGTGGCCAGCTGGGTAACGATGTAGAATTTGTCCTAGACCTTGGTTAGCCCGAGAATAGCCCACTATAGATCAGGACTCCCACCTTCGATTCGAACCAGTCGACAAAGTGGACAATGCTGGGATGGTGAAGGGCCTGGAGCATTTCCAGCTCATCGTAGACCATTTTCTCATTCCCACGGACATTCTTCTTCAGGATAATCTTGACGGCGACCTTTCCGGCGGCGGCGGACTCGGCCTCACGGACGATACCATATGTTCCTGCACCGAGGGTTCTTCCGAACCTGTACAGCGCTCTATATCGGTAACGGTAAGCAACGGTCGTAGAAGTGGGAGGGTGGATAGTGCGTACTTTTTCTCGTAACTCTCTGGTTGCCCCGAGAGCTTATTCAGCATATTAGAGACTGAAAAAGATGTTAGCATCCAGATCGTGGGACAAACCCGATAATGCGAAAAGCAGAAATCAAAACACAACGAGGAATCCACCGAGATTCAGACCATAAAACCACATAACAGCCATCGTCTCCAACAACCACACGGTATCGCTCCAAAGAGCCACGAGAAAGGTCGCCAACGACATGATTTTTAAAGTCGCGATGAGCTGGCTCAGCACAGGCAGCAGGAATTATGCAGGATTCCGGTCTCAGGAACAGCGTCAATCACACTGCCAACATGACAGACGGACATTGCACAATTGACCAAGAACACACACAGAAAAGGAAAGATGAAGGAAAGAAAGTATCCCACTCACAACTCATTTTGTCTAGACCAGGAACAGCCGCGCAGGGCTTGAATTGTAGTGTGCGGTGGGTTTTGGTGGTTGGCGCGGGAAACGAAGATGATGAGAACCCCGCACGTGAAAGTGATAGAGAGGGAAAAGGAATACGAGGAATTAGAATCGACGACGAAAGAGGGACGGAGGAGGGGAGAGAAGGAATGCGATCGAGAAAAGGATAGGGAGAGAGAGAGAGAGAGAAGATCGAGCTGAAGAGAAGGAATGGTTAGTGATTGTCGGGTAGAACAACGATCATTGCGGTTCAGGAGACCGAGGACCGGGCACAGAGTATGCACGAGTATGTACTCGTATGCAGAAGTATACACACCTGGTATTAGACAGACAGAGATTGGATTGAGGATAGTGTACAGAGTATTCGAAGAGAATTGAGACGAGAGATACTTGTACTTGTATATTTACGAGACAGCGAAGAATGACATGAGAAGGTCTGGCCGCCCGTGAGTCTAATTACACAGCCACACTTGATATTCAGCCTCCTACTACTAACCAATCTATTTGAACGAATACGTTGATTATACCTAGTGCACGAGGACAGGCATCCACAATCAGCCTTGTCATGTGTCTCTACTATGTATGTAATCTGTAAAGGCATGTGTAGTTCCATGTATGTATAGGTATGCAACACAGCCACGCATAGAGCCTCTTATCATGTGTGATTAAGGGTAAAAACGCGCTGGTCAAGGCTGACGATTTTCATAAACCAACATGAAACAGGTTAACAGACACTGTCATCTATCACACACTAACACTACAAACACACCAAGACTGTACAAAAGTAGGCCGAAAAGGGGACAGATAAAGTTAGCTGCAATGCAGCACCAAAATAGCACCGACAAATGACGAATAACCGCTCCTCCACCCACGGGTACCTCCAATCTCAACCATGGCTCTCGCCCAGATACAACTCATCCAAAACCCCATTACAGTACGCCTCGTACCACGCAACCCCTTTCCACCCCCGCCGCCCATTCCTAACCCCAACCGTCTTCCACCCCTCTGCCCGTAATCGCGCAATCCGCTCGGCTTTGCTTTCCTGCTGCTGCTGCTGCTGCTGCTCCTCCTCCGTCTCCTCCGTCCCGCCCCATTCAGGAGATTGTGACCCACTCACGCTAGCGCTAGCTCCGGCGCTAGGATTCCTACCGAGACAGCCGTTATCGTTAGTATCCTCGTCGGGCTGGACAGGGCTGAAACTCCAGAACGAGGCTACTCGCCGGAGGTTTCGGGTTCGGGATGCCTTGCGGGTGCGTTGGAGTGCGGTGACGGATGTGATGAGGGTGTGGATGGTTGTGATGTTGGTGGTGATTTGGGTGTGGAGGAAGTGGATGGTGTTGTTGTAGCGTGTGATTGCGTTGATATGTTCGTGTTCTTGGATTTCTGTGTGCTTTGCTCCAAATGGGACGATCTTGATAGGCAGCGGAGGCGGACGGTAAGATCTCTCTGCACAACTCCCTGCATCAGGCTTCCGGATCTGAAGCGGCAAAGGCATAAGCTTCCCCTTCGACTCTTCCCTTGGAAGCCTAAACAATCCAACATCAACATCCTGATCAAACTGCTCCTCATGCTCGTGCGAAATAAATGGATCATCCTCATCCCATGCCATAGAATCATCAATGATCCTCGTAAGACTACCCACAAGCCCTCCAACCGTCGACGGACTCTCCGCTTCCACATCTACCTCCGCTTCCGTCTCCACGAAGGAAGAATCAAGCGAGCCGCCCGGCGATAAATCGTCCACAAGCGACGTCTCACTCTCGTCTGCGTCTTCCACTCTCACGCCCCCGTCATAATCAGGAACTGAGATCGTCGACGGTAGAACCGCATTGCAGGTCGTGAAACAGTCTAGGGCAGAGTGGAGGAGGGAGAGCTTGTTGCTGGAGTATTTGTGCGCTGCGCGGCCCAGAGCTTCGTAGGAGATGGCACTGTAGAAGTAGAGGTAGGTTTTGTGGACTGCATGAATCTAATCTCGTCGGTTAAGGCTCATGAGCTAGCAAGTAGCGTTATTGGTACTTACTGGCTCTCTTGAGGTGCTAAGAAGAGTTTCTGCACGAGCAGCGCATTGCTTGTATTGGCGCTGAGTATAGAGGAACTTGATTTGATAGAGTGCAACTTTCCATTCCTCTGGTGTACGGGGCAGCGAGAACTTGTCGAAGGTCGAAGTAGAGAGCTTTCGTGAGCGTGTGGACGCCATCGTGTTATAAAAATGACATCTAAATGTTCAAGAACCGCATAACACAAATCAAAAGAGTGACATCGTATTAGACGAAAGAACGGAAAAATTATAAGACGAGAGACGTGTTATTGTGTACCAATCAACAACGCGTAGGTAGAAAGATACCGTGGCAACAGGAACACAACACCTACCAGTGAATGTTCGATGCAATTTCGATGCTTAACACTTTCTGTTTGCATGCTTTGGAAGTTGTCCAGAAGCCCTAAACACATATGAATTAAAAGTCCTTATGCCAATCGTCTACAGCTCTAGGGCTATTCTCATCCGTTCTTAATGTGGGATCACGACTCCACGGATGTCCCTAAATAAAAAACGTTTACTGTATTAGCCATTCGTACGTGCCGTTTAATCCAAACAAGGAACGTCACCCTGTTAAAGTAGTCGTGTATACGTCTTGACACCTTTGTCGTATTGACCATCTCAATTTGCATACTTCGGTGAAGAAGACAGAAATTTCGATTTGCATACTAGATATACTAGTTGAATACAAACATTAACTGAAAAGGCTGCACCTGTCATTCACTCGCCCAACCAAGCACGCTATAACCTATTCTTCCCTCTATCTCCAGGATGATTGACCCCAGATTCTTCTTCCAGACAATGCCTGCAGCATTTACTCACACCAGAGTGCTTTATGATACTCTATCTTAAAATTGCATATCCAGGATGGATCTACAGTCCCTTGAACAACAACCTCAATAATGAGGGAGAATACCCGAAACAAGCAAACTGGAATTCGATTCGGTACTCGAAAATTACACTCGAAGATTCAACGATGGACAAACCTCAGACGCAAAAATATGCTTGCAATAAGTTCCCAGATGCACCATTGGCGGCCCCAGAGACTTCCTTCTTTCTTTTGCTGCGAGATCGCGCCGAAGGCATAATTGAGCACCCACCTGAAATTCCGGTGGATGGCCCAAAGGTCTACCGACCAAGCTGAATCTCGTTACAAACAAGCTAGTAAGTGAAACACAACGCCAAACTTACGTCCCTAATGCTTCGAAGACGATCTGATAAAATGCTGTTGCCACATTGTTGTCAATGGCAAGAAATGTGTGGCATTCTCTGTGACTCCCAGAAAACTGTGTGTTGGATCTCCAACTACGGCTCATATAGGGCTAACCTTCATCTAGATTCTCCATCATATGCGTCTGAAGCGCATTAAAACGCTACTTATTTGACCGCGCAGTTCAAAACCACCCGACATTGAAACCAGGGAACACATCTACCCATGATTTGGCTCTCAAGTCTACTTTTCTGACATTACTGATCTCGATATGAAGGCCATTGTTCTCGAAGAAGAGTGAGGAGACGACTTTATAGCGGACCAGGCTACGGCTACGTTAGTTTCGGCCATGCTACTTGTCGTGCTGTATCAGCAGCTGCAAGCGACAGATAAAGTGGTGACGATAGTGGTTCTCGCTATGATAATGCATTACGGATGCCATGTGTTTTACTCATGCGCGCATGGGACATGGTCCCCCAATTGCCGGCATTACGATACTGATCCGATAGTAGGTGGTTTCAATATTCTCCGATAAGCAAGGTCTCAGATGGTTATCTAACTTTAACTTGTTGAACAGCCGAGCACATTGTGTGGAGCTGCAACATTGCGGCCAAGTCTCAACAATGTCCCACTTAATGAACAGAGTTTATCGACTAGAATGTTGACGAACCAACCATACAGTCAAACATGGCAGTGCGCATATAAACTTGGTCCAAGGCGCTTTGCAAACCTCAAACAAGGTGAGGACAAAACTTTAGGAGGTACGCGACTGGGGAAACACCAAAGTATGGACAAAGTTTTCTGTAAAGCATATTTGTGGCGCAGAGACTCTGATAAAGGCCAACATAGATGCGCAAATACAACCTAACGGTCCAGGAAAGCACAGTACTCATTAAGAAAATTTGATTGCCACTAATAGATACCTTCTGCTATGAATCTTCTATAGGATATGACAGCCAAAGAAAAGAAAGTACGGCATAGCCATGCAAAACGATTCTCGTCCAAAATGAATGGTAAAGCTGCCAGAATAATGGGCAGCAGAAGCTTCGACTTCCTAAGCGGACCTATGTGCGAATGGGTGGCTGATCCGTGAATTGCGCAAACAACCTCCAAGACATATTGCTCATCCTAGGTGGCCAGGAAGATATCGACGAGAGTTATGCTTGGGGCAAACAGGCTCCCGCTCATCTGAGGGAGAAGTTTGAGTGTAGTCGGATGGACAAGGTGTTGTTTTGCGGGGGCGTGGAGGTGAAGAGTTTGAGGAGGATTGGGGAGAAAGTGGAGGCTTGGGTTGAGTATCCAAAGTCGAGTGATGATGAAGATGAGGATGAGGATGAGGATACGGGGGAGAATGTTTGGGTTAGTGATCATTTGGGGTTGGAGGTGGTTTTTCGGTTGGTTTAAGAGGATATGGCTAAATGATTTGAATACCCTTGCTTAATTGAATTTGAATATAAACTAGTTCCTTATCGTATTACTAAATCCTGCTCTGTAAACACAATCCACAATCATAATCCATACAAATAACATGGGTAAAAAGCTCACTCCCCTTCAGACACCCCACCACCACCAACACCAACACCAACCTCCACCGTCTCCAATCCACGCCCACCACCAGAACCAGGCCTCGTCTTCCCCAACGCCTCCCCTGTCGCCGACAGCGCATCCAAAAAATCCACCAACAACCGATCCAACTCCCCCATCAAAACCCCCTCCTCGGCCCCCTGCGCCAAACTCTCCACACTCGGCGGAACAAGATCCGGAAACTGCACTCTATCCACACCCCCACTACCAGCATGACGATGTCGCACTGTAGCTGTAGGCAGTGCATCTGGGAGCGGTGAGTCGGGAACGTTGTCTGGGTATTCACGCGATGGGATCGCTGTCGGGAAGGGTTCGGAGAAGGGGTCGGAGGAGGGTTTTGAGGTGCGGTGTGTGCGCGTGTTGATTGAGGTATGTGAGGAGGGGGGGCCGATTGTGCGGGAGCCCCAGGTTGTTGTTATTGTGGAGGTTTCGGTTTCGTCTTCTTCGTCTGGGCCGGGGCCGTCGAGGTCGAGGATTGAGGAGGCTCGATCAGGGTGGTGGTGGTCGTCGTCGGGGCCGGGGCCTTCTTCTATGACTGACGATGGACGGTTGTGGTCATCCGGGCCGGGTCCTTCTTCGATTATTGAGGAGGGGCGGTCGTCTGGGCCAGGTCCTTCTTCTATGATTGAAGACGGACGGTTGTGGTCGTCAGGGCCTGGACCTCCTTCGATGACAGACGAGGGACGGCCGTAGGTGTCTTCATTTGCATCAATTATCTCGGGGAAGTCGGTGGCATCGAAGCTAGATGGACCATGGTGGTATTTTTGGTGCGGGTATTGGGAGGTAGGTGAGGTCGGTCTATCAAGACGGAAAGGGTCGTAGTCTGCCTCGGAGCTTGGAGCGAAGCTGAAAACAGAGCCTTGCGAGCCGGATGTTGACGGACGCGAGTCTCCTGGTTCCCCGATACTAATTGGTCTGATAGTCTCAGATGGTTCGGTGCCCGTGTCGACGAGAGGTGCTTTGAGGGTTTCGAAGCGGCCGGGGTCTACACTTGGATTGTCGTCTGCGGGTTGTGCGCCCATTGAAGGGAATGTCCATTCCATTGTTGCTCGTTTATCGGATGGATTTGTCGGCTCGGCTGGTTTTGCCTCGGGTGTTGTTTCTCCTTCTCCTTCTCCTTCTCCTTCCGGTTTTGATTCTGCTTCTTCCTCTGGAGCTTTCATGAAGACGGGAAATTTCCAGTCCATTGTTGGTGGGCGGGGTCCGGTTTGGGGTTGGAATGTCATGTCCTCGGAATCGCGTCTGCTGCTTGACGACCGGGAGCTGGTGCCGCTTGATGTGCGCTGTTGGCGGTATGCTTTGATTGTGTCTGCGTCTGCGAGTTGGATGGGTTGTGTGGTTGCTGCGGCTGCGGCGTAATGGGAAGAATCGAAGGATCCGATATCGATGTCGATGAATGTGGACATCACGGACGAGCGATCAGTGTCTGTACGCAGTGGAAGGTCTGAGGGCGGTCGTCTCTGTTCGACAGGGACAAAGTCGTTTTTCGTTTCGTATGTGTAAGTGGGTTTCTCGTTGTCGAAAAGACCTTCCATGGCCGTGGCGCCTCGACGGACACGTTCGTCAAAATTGGCCTTGTCGTCTCGAGACAAGTCTGTATCGCGCGGTTCATCGAGACTATCTTTCTTTGGCTGTACTGTGGTAGGGCTAATTTGATCTTCGACTTCTGCAAGCGATGCAGCAAGTTCATCGAGATCAATGACTGAAAACCGTCTCTCGAAGCCATCCGTCGTACTGAAATTCCAATCCTCTGCAAAAGTATCATCCACATCCGGGATCTCTGCAGCTGCTGCACCGCCCGGATGGAACAGCGAAATTCTTTGACCGCCGCGTTGTGACCACTGGTAGTAAATCCGCACTAGCTCGCCCAGAGATGACGTAGGGTGAGATTCTTCGGTATCCGCGATGAACGAGTGCGTCAAAGTATCTGCCATTGTAGGCCGAGTCCTAGGATCAGAGTCCAATGCGTAGTTGACAAGGTCCTTGAGTTCTTCACTGTATTCCTCTTTGTCAAGCCTTGGTTTTGTCCGGTTGAGTTGACGTCCTATTTGCATGCGTTCTCGGAGGTTCGAGTTTGGCGGGTTTCCTGTTGCAAATTCGAAGAGCGTGCAACCATATGCCCATACATCGACCTCACTGCTATATCGATGGGCTTCGGCCTTGGCTGAGAACATCTCCGGAGGCATCCAGTGAGGCGTGCCTATCCATGTAGACCGCTTATCCACCTGCGACTGTAGAATACCAGCAACACCAAAATCACAGATTTGCAGACGACCTTCTTCGTGGATCAAGATGTTGGCAGCCTTGATATCACGGTGGATGATGCCTGCGTCGTGAATAGCGCGAAGACCAATGGCCAATTCACGCGCCACGGGAATGATGAATTTTTCGTCAAGTCTATCACCAGTGGCTCTCATCTAGTCAAGTCAGTTTCACCATTGCTAACAATCCGAAAAGAAACAAAGGAACTTACCAAAGTCCTAACACTCCCACCCGGACAATACTCACAAACCAACCACAACTGCGAATGGATCGAAACCGCCTCAATCAACTCATTAATATTCCTCGCCCCCGAATCCTTCACCTGCTTCATAACCCTCGTCTCATGAATAAAGTCCTTAATCGACTCATCCCTAAAATCCCGAACGGTCTTGTAATCCAACGAATCAACATCCATCACCTTAACAGCGACAACTTTCTTGGAGGGAAGTTGGCGGCCCTTGTACACTCGTCCGTATGCTCCTTTGCCGATTAATTCTTCGAATTCGTAGGGTGGGTTTTCTGTCTTTGCTCGTCGACACATTTCTTGGACTGCTGTTCCTTGCTCGCGCGCTAGTTTTATTGCTTCGGCTTTGTGTTTTGTGATGGCCGCCACGGCGGACGTGGGGTCCAGGAAGGAAGCGCGATCAGCCATGTTGACGATTATAGTATCGAGAAACGAGATGCTAAGACTTCGGTAGAGAAGGATGAGGTGTCTAATCAGTTAGCTCAGAGCAAGGAAACCTGAGAAAATAGAATCCTAGGACACGGGTTAAATAGGAGACCAACCTCTCCGACGTATCTGAGCTTCAAGGCGGCGTTGAACGACCGTTTCAGATCGACGCTCCCTCCACCTCTTCAAAAGGCCCGAGGACGAATTCGCTTCACGTGTGCGACGACTGTTCCTTTTACGAAACAAGTTCCTAATAGCAGATCCAATACCAGAGCTGGTCGTTCTGCGTTTCCTGATCGCGCCCGCAAACAAGCTACGACCGCGTCGCTTGGGAACGGAGAAGTCTTGTAATCTGATGTAATCAGTGGCGTCGTCGGACGATGCCAGTTCAAAAGAGTGCACAGAAGGTCCAGGGGATCCTAAACGCAGTATATGCGGGCTGTAGTTAACAGACGAGCTATCGCGAGAGATGCGAAGGCCTTCAGAGGGACCTGGGGGGAAACGACTGTAGAATCGACCGTGGTTGTCAAGTCCCTGGTCCGACAAGCTTTCAATAGAGCTCTCCGCGAAAGGGTCAGCAGCTGTGACTTCGTAGATGAAAGCTCTGTATTCAAAGCTAGAGTTGAATCGAAGTCCTCGGCCGAATCTCCTTCGCGAGAAAGACGAGTGAGGGATCAACGCAGGTGAGCGATAATCAGAAGAATGATCAGTGACGAAAGACAATTCAGTACCCCTTTCTCATCAGTACTCGCTCAACATTCAGTCACTGGGGTACTCACTCGAGCGGGTTGGTAAACGAATCTTCCACAGGGGAAGGCTGCTCTTCAACACCACAGACAGCAGTTTGCTCAACGGCAGTCAGTGAATAGCTATCCTCGTCGATAACCGGATGCTCCCAGAATTGACGCTGGAAAAACTCGCTAGCCTCAAGATCTTCGTCGGTGCTTCCAGGCACAAAACCACTAGAAAGGATCTCGTCAAATTGCGTCCTACCACCACCAGTCAGCACACATCCATAAACAAAACAAAATAAAAGGAAAAGAAAGCAACCCGTAGACCGCTCTGCGACGCTCGTCTTCGTCGAAACAATCAGCCATCACAGCAAAAACGCGATAAACGAAATCTAGATGACCACCAGGACATAATGACAGAAAAGAGAAAAAAGAAAACACGCCTCGTGTGCGAAGAAAACAAAAACAAACGCACTTACGCGAGCAACTGCAGTTAAAGATATCAAGATCGATGGAGAGAAAGTTGAGAAATAGAGCTATGCTGGCGATGTCTCGCAACCCCAGAGCCGCAATAGCAAGTGATATCACCCCGAATCTTCAACAAGCGTTCAGCGAGCCCCTGGCGGAGCTATCGTGGATTTGAACTGATGGATTAATACCTCTGAGCAGGGGGAATAATCCGGCGCCATGGAATTCGCAAATACTCAAAGTCGCGGGTGCGTAAATTAGGCGCAAAGCAAAGGCCGAGTATCAGTCGCAATGCAGCAGGCGGACTTGGTGGACAGTGGGTGCATTTCAGAGGTGAAAAGTGGTGATTCTGGAATGGCGCTAAGGAGCGGACGCTAATTTAGCGTGAATGGATATCTAACACCCTGAGTGGCTGGTTTGCATGGGGCCTCACGTGAATGCTTCTTTGTTAGTCTCAAAGAGAGTAGTAGTGTAGACTGTCAATGTCGATTGCAATAGTCCCTTATTTTAAACGCAGTAATATAGCAATGGCAAAGATAGAAGGTAAAGTACGGGGTAGTGTTGATCCCAGCGATCACGTGGCACACGTGGCATCCACTAACGGCGGCGAGCATAGCCAGAAACAGAATAGCTTAATTGAAAAAGCAACGGGTGTCCAGAAAGCGTAAATATCATTTTCAGTCTATCTATGCAGATGAAGTAAATTGGATCGTGATTACTATATGCACATTGCTATGGCCATCGAATACCACATTATGCCAGACCAAACTGCACCTTCAACGCATCCCCAAACCGCTTAATCGCCTCCTCAATCTGATCCGCACTAGCCGCCGCAAAAGTAGCCCGGAAGAACATCTTCTCCTCCGGCGTGGTCTTGTCAGCCGTGAACCAGCTACCCCGCGAAACAAGCACGCCGTTCTGAATAGCGGCCTGGAAGATGTCCTCCTCGATCGCGTCGCGGGTCTTGCCGGATGCGAGACCGGGGTGTTTCTGCCAGTCGACTTCAATCCAGTGGAACATGCCTGCGGCGGGGGCAACCCAGTGGGCGATTTCTGTGGGGAGGGACTTTTCGCAGGCGCCGACGAGCATGTTGCGGCGGCTGGTGTATTGCATGCGCATGTTGATCAGCCAGTCCAGGTATCCGGCGTGGCCCCAGTGCTCATCCAGAAGTTTGAAGAGGACAATCTGTGCGATGCCGCTGGGGTGCTGAGAAGAGACCTCGCAGTTACGCATGAATCGCTCGATGATCTGCTCGCAGCCGACTGCCCAGCCAACTCGCGAGCCGGGGGTGACGACCTTGGAGAACGACTCGAGACGGAGGACACGTCCGTCCACGTCCATGCTCAGATACGACGGGATGAGCGACTTGATGAACTCGTCATGGCTGGCGGGCGGCGGGGGACTCGCGCCGTCGGCACCCGTGTAGGGCTGCATCTGCAGGAAGTAGTAGGGTTCGTCCTCGACGATGTAGACGTCGTGCTTCTGCGCGACCTTGTAGATGGCCCTGCGGCGTTCTCCGGACTGAGTAGCGCCAGTAGGGTTCTGGCCGGTGGCGATCGTGTAAAGCACGTAAGGCTTGCGGGCACCGCGGGCGGCTTCGTCCCAGTTGCTGAGGACTTCGTCCATAGATTCGGGGAGGAGACCTTGCTCGTCCATCTTGATGGAAGCAAGCTTCACGCCCAGAGGGAGGGCTGTCTCAGCGGCGCTGGAGAAAGTGTACTCTTCCATCAAGATGTAGTCTCCTCTCTCAGTGAGCAGACGGAGAGCCGTATCCCAGCCGTAAGTGCTACCAGCGTTGAGGCAGCAGTGCCAGTCCGCGTATGGGGGGTTGTGGATAATCTGCGCCATCAGCCCATGTCCATAGCAACGATTCCAACCAACTCACCTCGGTGTGTTCCGTCACAAACCGCAGCAATTGAGGAGCACCAGTAGCCTGTCCATAGTTCAGAGCAACCTCAAGGTCTACCCAACACCAATCAGCACCCACAGCCCACATTATACCCAAACAATCAGAAACCACGCACCATAAAGACTGTTCCCATTCTTTACATCTCCCTTCGACGCCGTCATAACAGTCCCCGACTCACGAGTCTCCTCCGGCGAGAACCCCGGCGGCGTGGGGAACTTGGCGCTGATTTGCTCGATAGGGAAGTATTCAGGCGAGGGCAATCCACCACCAAGAGAGATCAGACCAGGGTTCTTGAGATAATGCGCCGCTCCTTTCAATGTCGAGACCTATTCCAGAATATAACCCCGTTTAGTTTCCTAGCTCTGCGCATCGAGTATACAACGACGAACCTTGCGGGACTTGGCTTCGAGGGAGAGGATGTCTATACAACACAACGATTAGCATGTCTTTTGAGTCAACATCGGCCAGAGGGGAAGAACCCACGATCCCACCGCTTAGCCTTTGGCTTCGTATAGCAATGCTATAGACCAATCCACATTAGCTGTCTCTATCCTCACCCGAATCCATTCAACGCAGCATACCGCACTCTTAAACATATCACTGCTCGTAGCCGGCGCAACACCCAACGGCACAGGAGTGCCCTGGGCTCTCAGAGCCGCGACACCAGGGACGGACAATGGAGTCGAGTCGGTCATTTTGGCTGGTCAATTGAAATAACAGAAGAATTGGTATGGCAAGAGAATGAAACAAAGAAGGTAAACGACGATATCACAATTGGAGGGGCAGAACAGAAAAAAAAAGCTGCGCCGGCTTTTCCGCTCGGGGGATCGGGGCCGATGATTGGTCACGTAAGGAAGGAGTAAATAACGAGATATTGAGGAGATATTGTAGAAGCTATGCTAGTGGCTATACAGTGTACGCTTAATATAGCTGGAGAGTGGCTCAGGTGACTCACTGTCTTCTAGCTCGGATTGAAACATGGGTCTTGTCACTGCCAGGGCGTGGGATTTGATTCGATTCACTCTTGGAAGTTGATCCATTGAGGGGATGTTTAGCTTTGACACGAAGCATAACCGTTGGAGAATTGTGGTTTTCATTATTTCATATAAACTGCTATCTAGCGTCATTCGCCATAATACCCGACGGATTTGCAATGGAAATGCATCTCTAGTTACTGCATTGTATCCTGCACTGTGAGACATGCAACCCCGCATAGATAAGGCTATCGTCGGTCCGCTTATCAGCCGATAAGTCTCTCCGAATACGGAGCATGGATTGTCTCGCTATGCTATGGTCATGGATAAAATATCCGCTATTTCTCAACATACTTGCCCTCCGTGCCGTCAAGCTGCGCCTCCAAGACAGCCGTGATCCCGCTCTGCACACTCTTAATAGCCTCCGGCAACAACCGCCCGAGATCAGCAACAGTAGCAGCACGACCAGCCCAAATATCTCCACCAGAAGCAGCCCGTGCGATACCTGCGTAGTCGGGCGTCGGAGCAAATGAGATATTCAGCTCCTCGTTGGTAGCGCGCGAGCCATCGCCCTCGGGGTGGACTAGCAGCATACTTCTCCGAGGAGCGTTCCAGCCCTTGTTGTTCAGGACGATGGTCAGGATGGGGATGTTGTAGCGGCGGGAGATCCAGTAGACGGACCCGGGGACGGAGAAGAGGAAGGTTCCGTCACCAACAATCTGGCAGACAAATTTACCTTTGTTTGTGCCGCCGTTTTCTAGATCTGTTGCGAGTTTGATCCCCAGCGCACCACCGCCGGACCAACCAAGACCTCCACCACCGCAGTTGAGCCAGGATTTGGGGAGTGTAGCGGCGATTTGGTCAGAGACAAATCCGCTCAGAGTCACTGCTTCAATGGCCCAGATGGTGTCGATTGGGCATCCGGATCGAACTTGGGACATGAGATAGGACACATTCAGCGGGGCACCATCTCCGCCATCAGGCACGAAGGCCAGCTGCGCGACGCTTTGACGGGTCTTCTGGAATACCTCTTCTCGGCTCTTGCCAAACTCAGTGTTCTCTGAAGAGCTGGCGAATTGTTTCAGGGAGTCATTGGACGCGACGTATTCATTGATTTGCTTGAATGCAGTGGCCGACTCCGCGCGGAATGTAGCCATAGATGGGAGGTAGAAAACAGGGATTTGCTGCTTCAGTGGGTCAACGTCGACATGGATAATCTTGGCCGAGTCCAACGGCTTGCATTGAGTTGGGATCCAAGGGACATCACAATCCGCGACCAAGATAAAATCCGCCGTTTTTATAGCATCGTGGATACCGTAGCGTAATCCCAATGACGCAGGATGGTCCCCGGGGAAGCACATGTCACAACCACCTGTATCAAGGACACGCAGACCCTTGAAAGTGTCTGCCAGCTTGACCAATTCAGTCACACCCCTGGCATGTCGACCCGAATAGCCGACAATAGCCAGTGGCTCTTTAGCGGCCGCCAGCTCGGATGCGATAAGTTGCACGCCTTCAGCTGGTAAAGCAGAAGGAGCCACAGAGCCCCAAACGCCCTGATTGAGCTGATACGGCACAATCTCCTCCTCCATCACCTCACGCGCACCAACCAAGTATACCGGGCCCATTGGATCACTCGTCGCGAATTGCAGCGCCCGGTTAACCATCTGCTTAATATTCTTCCCTGACTTGATTTCCCCAGCATAACGGCAGTACTGCGACAGAATTTGCTTCTGATCAGGAACATCTTGGATCCAATGGATATATTCGGTGCGGGAACCGCGCATCTCCCCCTCAATCGTGAACGGCGAGAGCCCCGCAAAGATCAACACTGGTGTCCGGCCACACGAGGCATTGTGAACTGCTGCTGCTAATCCCTGTGTTCCGACATCGACGTGAACAATAACACATTGCGGTTTTCCGGTCAAGCGAGCGTAGCCGTCGGCCATGGAGAGGGCGACCATCTGTAGGGTGGGGTAATGCGGGGTTAGCCAGCTTGAAAAGGAACGGAGATATCTCAACGCTGATATACAGAGGGGACAGTGTTTGGGATTTACCTCGTTAGGACAGGTGATAATCTTGGGGAATGCGTCCCTCTTTTCTTTCTGGCCCTTGACCATGGCCTCGAGGATGGAGGGGTGGTCCGATCCTAGGTTGACGAAGACATGACTGACTCCGGCCTGACTGGTCAGTATATTTATGGCAAGATTTCTAGAGGTATGGTATAATGGGACTCCATTACCTCCCAGAGGGCCTCGAAGAACGCAAACGAAGCAGTATAAACCCTGTGAGGTGCATTCCGTCAGTTGTCTAACAGCACCGCGAACCCGGGGGATGTGCGTACATCTTGACCACTACCCGCGATCAAGCAGCGATTGTATAGCAGGATAATAATTTTGGAAAATAAGAAGAAGAAACAAAGTCCGAATGCCAATTGTTGTATTGATATACCCCGAAACTCGGCATTATGTCCGATAACAGGCGGGGTTCCCCACAGCTGCATTATTAACTAGGTCCTCCTTAGTTAGTACAACCATGCTTTAACTTCTATCTATACTTGCAACGACAATGTTTGTACAGAATGGGTGGCAGGATTGTGCAAAGTCTGCATATAACTATGGGTGGTTGAGCAGCTCTGCAGTTCTCACTATGCTTTGTTCCTGGAGATGTAAAACCCACTCGGCAACATCTCTTGTCTTTCGGGTATATCAGGTACGAACATTTGTATGGACATGGTGCTAAAGCGATATTGGCTATGGGGCGAAATGAGAAAGATATCTGAGAGATGATCGAAGAAGAATCATTATATTGATGTAATCGTGAAAAACGCCAGATTCTTCACCTTACAATATGCAGAAAGTCTAGCGCCCCAAAGCAGAGGATCCTGAGCTATTTAAGTCTCAAGAAGAGATTACTATCACATGCGGAACAACCCGGGCAGTAGCCCACTCACAGTGGCAACTAACCCCGAGCCAACCACTTATAACTAGGCTGTTCCACTGGCATTTCATCTCCGAATTCTGCTCTTACAGTACTGGTCATAACTCTCCTTCCTTTGCATTATTAGAGCAAATTTCCGTCTTCATCAAAGCCCTGTTAAACGGCGCCACCTTCGAGCACACCAGAACAGGAATCCCATCTGTGTACTACGTAGGTTACTACAAACTCCTAACTCCTATACTCTGTACTCGTCCGCAAAAGCTGACTATTAAAGTGCACGCATGCAACGATATTATCCTTGACGCCATGATCATCACCCGAGGAATATCCCTGACCAACTTCGCCGTGGCCTCGTCTGCCCTGGCGTTCCAAGTCTTTGTTCTCTATCCGTGGCACAAACAGTTGGACGATGATTTCGAGGCGTTGAAGAAGGAGCATCTCCGGCTTCTGCACAAGATTGATACAGCCGGGTTTGGGCAGCCCAAGGGAATTCAGGAATAAGCGGTTAACCAGAGGCGGAGGTTTATAGCTAATAGAAGGAGTACATATAGGATAGAGCGTGCATCAACTGTTTTACTTATGGTGGCAAGGTCTCTAGAAGTGTACTTCGTTTCAACTTGACATTGGCGTTTTGGAAGAACTTCCAGATTACTTCGATTGTTCGTTTGTCATTCCTCATCGACGGGCGATGCTAAGGCCTCATCCTCTACACTACCTAGACCGGATGTTTCGGCATGTAGCCACTTGGACAACGGAATATACCGGTGTAGATCTGTTGCGAAAGGGTGTTACTACGTACTAGCTTTTCACCAATGTACTCAGGATGGTCCGGAATATTCAAACACTCTCTGAAGCATCCTTGGTAACCAAAGACCCATTACCTACCAATCAATACTTGTACTCGCTTGCGGAATATCCCGTACACGAGTCAAAATGCAACCTGACACCCAAATAGGGGTGCACGAACCGTTGATCGGGGGAGTATTATGTATGTTCCAGGTTGTTGATAGGCCATTAAGTATCCCCACTCAACTAGCCCATACATATTTCGGAGCCGAAGAGCTTAAGTCTACACGGCCGAGTCGGCCCCGAGACTCCAAACCTTTCCGTCGATCGATTCGGAGCCGAAGAGTTTAATTCGAGTCATACATAGTAGTACTACTAAGTACATAGCTAGAATAATGCACCGCTTTATCACTTTATCTGTCAGAGCTTTGTAATATCGTCCTCCATTAACTAACTATCTGTTTCTGAACCGCTTGCTTCCTGTGCTCCTTTTCCATCCCCGCTGGCAACTCTCCAAACCTCGAGCAAGAATGAATACGGTATGTACTTTTCTACATATTTTCACATTCACATTCACATTCCTTTGCTTCTCCTGGTAATCCAAAGGTCGCTAATCCAGACCGCAGATACGATCAACATGGTAAGCGTGAAAAGAGCCGACTCAAAGAAAAGAAGACTAACCAACAGATGAAACAGGTTAGGCTGGGGAGTCCTTTGCATTGGTAAAATATCACTGACTTATCCATGCTACTATCACATAAGCTAACAGTTTAATCTTCTTAGCTGGTGGCGGCGCATACATTGGGGCGAGAAAATCCATCGATGCCGACCGGGTTTCTAAACATGACGCTTTGATGAAACACAAAGCTCAAATGGCTGCTATGGCGAACGCCCACGATTCCGGCTCGTCGAACTCGCAGAAAACTAGTACGAATGGCGCTGAGAATGCGATTGAATCACCAATACGGAATCGAGATCAAGTGCGACGAGATAACCCAGTTCGTGAAAATAAATCTGGGGTATGACCTGGAGCATCTACGAGAGAACCGACGAATCTATCCTGGTATAGCCACAGGGGTTCTCGTAAGGACCTAAATGTGACCTCCAGAGACATGTCCCAATGTGAAGGAGTCGAACAGGCGTCCGACGAAATGCCACCACCCTTTATGTTGCGGGTGTGCAGATATGATTAAGAACATTCAATTCCGCTGCATTTTGAGCCTCATGATGGAGGTTAGCGTTCATCTTGACAGCAAACGTATTTCTCGTCTAACCAGCGTCACCTATCGTACAGTCAGTGCCATGATCAAGTTCCGTAGCAAGCCGGTACCGTCCATTGATCGCCCAGACAAGCGGGATAGAAGTGGGAGATAATACTTGTTGATATCAGGACGAGGGGTGACAGCAGTTGATGGCCAGAGCCGGTGCCTTAGTGGTTTGAGGTATCGGAGAGCAGCCATTGAAGAAGTTACAAGTCGATTAGTTGGTTTGGGGATAATGACTATTGCGGTCTACAGAAAGGCGGTGATGATCTCTGCAACGAATATGTTTTTTATTCTAATACCCTACTTCTCTTATCTGGAATAATACGCGACTAAGATATCCTTCGCAACGCTTTATCTACAAAGAGATCTAGCGTCTCCCCGTAAAGATCCAGAGAGTCCAAATACGGCGTGAAAAGGGGTATCAGAACATACAAGCTACATCTCAAGGAGATTCTGACAATTTGTAAGAATCCTAAAAGCAGAGTTACGGCTTCGCGGCCCGATCAAAACCCGTATTCTCGCTGAGATGTTGAGCAGGAGGATGATCCTGTGGTCGGCCGTTGCCAGATTCCGGATTTTACAAATATCAAAGCTCACTCCATAGGTTGACTGGAAAGCTTTCTTCCACTTCTCAACTGTGCGGCCATTTTCTGACCAGCGGGTTATTAGAGCGAGATCCGCGAAGACATCGATCTCGTATGCTTCGGTGTTTTGGTAATCTCTCGGGTCGACCCCTGTACACCACTCGTTGAGGGCAAAGACCCTATCTAGCTTGATCGGGGTTGTCATTTTCTGTCTGGCTTTGATAACTCATTAGGTATTGCTATTTATTATTGACGAATGAGTCAGGTTGAATGGATGATACTAGACTTACGTTAACTAACTATGGTGTTTAGCATAGCCCTTTTTCTGAGGTAGCGACACAAGTACAGGTGGGATGTGAATGGTGCACAAAGTTATGCAGTGCACAATGACATCAGCCCCGTAGGGCTGAGGATAACCGGAAATGGACTTCCTCAAACAACACAAAAACCCACTCTTGTCATAATCCTTCTAGGCAGAAAGAATACGAGATGATGATCAACTGGAGACTTATATCTCTAGTCAGACTCAATTCCCACTCAGATCTACTCAGATTCTCACCGATATCCATACACAGCCCATACGTCATCCCTCGGCATGCCGGCCATAATACAGGACTCCAACAAGCCGGACTACACGGCTATGAAGGCTTAACTACCGGGTAATTAGCTTACTAAACTGCTTGGGAAAGGTGGTTGAGAAAATAGCAGCTGATGCAATTTCCCACCACTGTGAGACTATGGGAGTACTACACCCAGGACAGATGGGCAGCCGCAAACAACGGAGTGCAATTGACGCGGTGGCATGTTTGATACAAAACACCCATAAAGCCTGGAAGCTCCAGCAACTTGTGGGAGCACTGTTGCTGGATGTGAAAGGAGCATTTGATCATGTCAATCCAAACCGACTAATGAGCCGGCTGATCGAACTCGGTCTAGATGGGGATCTGATCCGATGGGTGCAATCTTTCCTAACTGACCGATGGGTTCAACTGCAAATCGACAACACACAGTGTCCAGCACATCCAATCAACTCAGGGGTGCCACAGGGCTCACCAGTATCACCCATTCTGTTCACCATCTACCTCAGTGGTGTGTTTGATGTGATTGAGAGGAGAGTGACCGGCGTCCGGTCTCTCTCTTTTGCAGATGATATAGGCCTGATCGCTCCAGGATATTCTGTTAGAGAGGTCTGCGACAAACTGCAGGAGGCAGCCAAGGTGGCCATTGAATGGGGCAATGACAATGTGGTCCAGTTTGACGCGGGGAAAACAGAAGCAGTCCTGCTTACCCGCAAGCGCGGCCGGGAGCTGAAAGATCAGATTAGACGAGCACATTGGAAGTAGACGGCCACTGTGTGCCCTTCAACCCAGAGGCAACCCGATGGCTTGGTGTCTGGCTTGACTCTGGGCTAAATCTCAAGGCCCACTATCAGACCTGTATACGCAAGGCACGGGCCGCAGAAAACCGGGTACAACGCCTATGCCAGAGTCACGGACTCGCCCCAGGACTGGCCCGCCAAATTCAAGTTGCGGCGGTACAGTCAGTAGCCCTGTATGGAGCAGAGCTCTGGTGGCAGGGTCAGAAAGATCGGCTAGCAGGTATACAGCTGATGATCAATCAACAAGCCCGTGATATTACCGGCATGCTGAAAATCACCCCTACAGGGCCACTGGTTCGTGAGGCAAGCCTGGCACCGGCAGAAGTCCTACTGGAGGCCCGACAGTTGCGATATACTACCCGGCTGCTCAGCCTACCAAAAGGTCACCCAGCAAAGAAGATCCTCCCAGTGAGCTTCTGAGAAGGGGATCAATACGTTCAGCCTGGGGAGCAGACTCCAGGGAACCGACAATGGCCTGAGAGAAGCGACCGAGGCCCATGGTCCCTGGGACAACACCTCGCTCGACAATTAGCCAATATCCTACCAGCAGACCCATCCGAGGGTTTTGAAAGCACGATACGGACAACGAGTGGCCAGTTCCCAGGCTGAATAGAAGTGCTACCGGGTCAGGAAGCCCTAGCAGCGGCGCAATCTCTTTCTCCTGGACTAGCAATCTGGTCAGATGGGTCAAGATTAGAGAATGGCAGGTGCGGAACGGGACTTGCATGGCAAGAACCAGGAGGAGCCTGGAAGACCAAGGGGACCCCATTGGGCAAGGGATATGAGGTCTTTGATGCAGAGCTTCTTGGGGTTGTTCAAGCACTCCAGTTGGCAAGGAAAGCAGGAGATCAGGGACCAGTCACTGTCCTGCTGGACTCCCAAGCCGCCATTGCGAGGCTGCGACATACCCAGCCAGGGCCAGGTCAAGCATTAGCAATCCGAGCACATGCTATAGCCACGAGATTACACACCCAAGGTCGCCAACCCACTATCCAATGGGTTCCGGGGCACGCAGGGGTAGAAGGAAATGAGAGAGCTGACCAGGCAGCCAAGCAGGCAGCCAGTAAGCCTCCAGGAAGAGGCCCAAAAGAGATCTCTTTGGCCTTTGCCTGTAGAGCCCGAACAGAAGCCGTTTCAGCACAGAAGCAGAGATGGCTCACTAAGAAGCTCAGTCAGCGATCCCAACAAGGCCAACGGATATACAGACCGCAGAAGAACTGGCAGCTTGACCAAACAGCTGCAGTAGCTCCCAAGCACCTGGCAAGCCGCTATTTTCAACTGAAGTCAGGACACGCAGCCATTGGAATGTATTTACATCAGATTCATGCTCGGGAAGATGCAATCTGTCAGGGATGTGGTTCTCCAAGGGAGACAATACACCATCTTCTCTTTGAATGCCGGAAATGGCGACACCAACGAAACAAGCTCTACAGGGATCTGGGGGTGGATGGGGTTATGAGACCCACTGCTGCAGAGGAACACCGGCAAGGACGACTTTTAGGAGAGCCCAGAGCTACCAGGGCGGTGCTACAATTCCTAGCCAGTACCAGTGTAGCTCTACCGCGAACACACCTGCGAACGGCGGAAAGGGCCCAAAGAGATGACGAATGGGGGCTAGAAGCATTGGAGGAGGCAATTAGAACAGGAGAAGGGTAGCAGGAAGGGTAGCCTAAGCTGAGAGTCAGCCTAGGCCACACCCGTCCTGCTCCGAAACACAATGAGAGCACTGTGCTCGAAATCCCTGCGCATACAGGCGGTCTGGGGCGAGGAAAAGGATTAGAGCGATTATAGAAGAGGGGGCTACCTCAGGAACTCATAGGGACAAGAGGTTGAAAGTTAGCTATAGCCTCGAGTTCATGGAATACGGTCTGTCATAGCTTTAGGGCTCGATATGGACAATAAACTTGATTAAATAAATAAATAAATACGTCGATCGGAGGATCGCTTTGCTTCAGAGTAATAATATTCAGGACAACGATAACCTCGAGATGATGGTCCGTGTCGAAGGGCCAATCGTCGATTCACTCTACGATAGCGCGTTGGTGTCATGGAGTCGGTTATTGGGAGAGCCTCTTCCACTGCTCACATCACCTGCCAGCTCGACACCGGCTTGGGAGTGGCCAGCAAGCGAGCCTGATACCTCTTCAGACGCTAGTGGAGCAGAGACTTCACCACAGCTCACTGCAGATCATCCTCATTATGATGTCGACATGCAACAAGAGACGCAGAGAGTCAATGGAAGCCTTGAGCCTTTACCTGGAATGTCACGGACTGAAGCAGTAACTCGTCATCTCAGTACGTCAACAGCCTATTTATTACCAACTAGAAAGCACATCTGACCTAGACAGACACCACGCTCCAGCCTGGAACTACAGGAGATGCCCCGAACAGCGATCAAGATCTCCGGATGAAGCCCTACGTCCTGTCTCCGCCGCACGAACCATTCCCGATGGCACTTGTCAATCGAGAGCCATGGGGATGTAAGTAGAGTCTATACCCCATGCTTAGAATAAGACTAACAGCGGTCCAGCTCCTAACCACAGCAGCATCTATACCCCCCAGAATTCGGCCTTCCTCTCCGCCATCAAACACGCAAAGCATTCCATATTCATTCAGACACCGAACATGAACGCAGAGCCGATCCTCGAGCCTCTTCTGGATGCAGTCCGCCGTGGCGTCGTCGTAACTTGCTACCTCTTTCTGGGATACAATGATGCAGGACAACTTCTTCCTTTCCAGAATGGAACAAACGAGATGATTGCAAACCGGTTATACAAGTCTCTCCGTACCGATGAAGAGCGATCCAGATTACGGATATTCAACTACATTGGTAAAGATCAGACGAAACCAATCCATAATTGCTTTGAGCGTCGAAGTTGTCATATCAAACTCATGATAATTGATGAGAGCGTGGCCATCCAGGGTACGCATGTTCCCCGTCTATCATGATAATAATACAGCGCTAACGAGACACAGGAAACGGCAATCTCGACACCCAATCCTTCTACCACAGCCAAGAAATCAACCTACTCTATGATTCACCTACAATTTGCCGCTCATGGCTCGATACCATCAACAGAAACCAGAACACTTCTTTATATGGCGCAGTGAGTAGCGAAGACGGATGCTGGCATGATCCTGAGACCGGGAAGCTTCCTAAGGGATCTATTGGAATCAACCCTGGAAGATTCAGCTGGGCCAAAGGGATTGTTGGGGCAGTGCAGAGAGTCAGGGGCGCTGGTGGATTTTGATTGACGTACGGAGATTTATTTGCTTTATCTATATACAGCGTATGATATCCTGAATATAATGATTAACGGTATTTTAGAGTACTGGGTTGCAATCGGTATAGTACCGAGTTAGACATGTGTGACCACCTCGGACACATTCATACGCTTCTTTTACCCAACACAGTAAGAATATAAACCGAACCCAATTCAACCAGTACCCCCAATCCAAGCAGAAAATCAGCACAATGACCAACTACGACCAACCCATAATCGACATAACAAACTACATCTACAACCACCCCCTCGACCCCTCCACCCCCACCACCAAATCCGCCCTCTCTGCAGCCCGAACCTCCCTCCTCGACGCCCTAGGCTGCGCCATCCAAACCGTCTCCAGCAGTGCAGAGGCCCGCAACCTCATTGGTCCTGTGGTGCAGGGAACGCATGTGCCGGATGGATTCAGATTACCCGGGACGAGGTATCGACTAGATCCGGTGAAGGGGGCGTTTGATATGGGTGTGTTGATTAGGTATTTGGATTTTAATGATGCGATGTGGGGGAAGGAGTGGGGTCATCCTTCTGGTATTTTCCTACCCCTGTACTTGGATTGCGCTTAGTGCTCATAGTGGCTGATGATTATGGCAGATAACATCGCCGCCATCCTATCCGTCTCAGACTGGCTCTCCCGAACCACCAAAACCAACAAACACACCGGCCCCCCGCTAACCCTCCAAACCCTATTAATTGCCATAACAAAAGCCTACGAAATCCAAGGCATCCACCAACTCCACAACGCCTTCAACGCCCACGGCATCGACCACGTCATCCTCGTCAAACTCGCCTCCGCCGCTATATGTGCATGGCTCCTCGGCCTCTCGCAGACACAAGCAATGGCTACAATCTCGCATGTCTGGATGGACGGGCATCCGAGTCGTGTTTATCGGTCTGGCAGTAATACGATACCGCGGAAGGGCTGGGCGGCGGGTGATGCGTGCATGAGGGCTGTGCATCTTGCGTTGCTGGTTAGGGCGGGACAGGTTGGTGCGGGTGGTGCGTTGAGTGCGGTTCCGTATGGGTTTTTGGAGAGGACGTTTGGTAAACAGGGGTTTGTGATGGAGAGGTTTGGGGAGTGGGCGGTGCAGAATGTGTTGTTTAAGGTTATGCCTGTTGAAGGGCATGGGATTGCGGGGGTGGAGGCGGCGCTGGTGCAGGGTTCACGGACTAGGGAGAGGGGATTGAGTGTTGAGGAGGATATTGTGAGGATTGAGGTGCGTGCTACTGCTGCGGCGGATGTGATTATCAATAAGAAAGGTGTGTTGAGAAATGCGGCGGATCGGGATCATTGTATTCAGTATGTTATTGCTGTTGCGTTGTTGAAGGGCAGCGCGCCGGAGGTGGGAGATTATGCAGATGGGAGTTATTGGGCGACAAGTGCGGTGGTTGATTCTTTGCGCGAGAGGATTGAGGTTAGGGTGGATGAGGGGCTTACGAGGGATTATCTGGATTTGGAGAAGAGGAGTATTGGGGCTGGGGTGACTGTGTATTTGAGAGATGGGAGTGTGCTGGATGAAGTGTTGCTGGAGTATCCGATTGGGCATGTGAGGAATCCGGCGACGGGGGATGCTGTGAGGGAGAAGTTTGGGAGGAATATGAGGGGTGTGTTTTCGGATGATGAGATTGAGGGGATTCTTGAGGCTGTCAAGATGGATAATTTGAGGATTTCAGATTTTCTTGATTTGTTTGCAAGAGACGCGCCGGAGTCGAGGTTGTAGGCTGGCCATAAGAAGTTCAAAACAATGAGAAAGTCATATCCAGCCCGCCAGCAGACTATGTCATATTGCCTGTTATGTGGTATATCCAAGATTAAAACACTATGAAAATCAGCAACGCCATAATAACATGGTCAACCCATCTTTCCAACGCCTTGCAAGGTCAAGTAAACATCAGTTCCCCATCCCCAGAGACTTTGGATAGCAATGCTACCTCCAAAGTACTCTGCATATGCTCTGCTCAAAGGCAAACCATACCCCAGTCCGGCAATGCTGCTCAGCTGTCCGCTGCTGGCAGAAATGGTGTTGAGTGCATCAACATTTCCATTTTCTGAGCCTTGGGGATCAAGATCGGAGAAAGTGGTGAAACTGTAGGACCAGATGTTTGGCAAAACTTCCGGGGGAATTCCACCACCGCGATCACGGATTCTGATCGTGATGCTCTGCGAGGAAGGGCTGGAGTGACGGACTGATTCGTTGGCATCCGCTGTGCCAACGACCGTATCGACCTTAAATCCCACGTCGGTGTCGTTCTGAGACTCGCGCGGTTCTTGGGTATGTTTATCATAGGCTTCGTGAACGTGATTTCCAGGGACATCCGGCGCAGGCGCAATAGTCACCTCAATAGGTGCGTGTTCTTGGCCATTCTCGATCACAGCTCTAAACGAATTCTTTAACAGTTCCGTTATGATGTATTCCATATGCACGGGAACATATGCAAACGAAGCGTCCGGCTGTCCCCCGATCACCACTTCCGGGCGTACGCCATATTTCAACTCGCATATCTCGCCCACAAAATCCTCACAGTATTTGATGATACGCGCCGGCTGCAATGTCGAATCAATCACCCCGACGTAGTTGGAAGGAACCGAATCTTTCGGTGCTGGGCTGCTATCTTTGGCTGGCTGCGAGGCGAAATTGAAAGCCAGGTGCTGCTCCGCAATCAACCGAGTGCCGATCCGTGCGCGTAGATGAGTATCCAAAAACCGCGTCACCTCTGCTGGATCGATATATTTTCTGCATTCGAGGAATCCGCGCGCGAGGATCGGGATTGTATTCGTATGTGTATGTACGAGGTCTGCCAGCACGTCCGCAAATTGTTTCTCTTCTTCTAGAGTCGTAATTTGCCGCTGCTGGTACGGAAGGAGGGTCGACAGCGAATGGAGGTAATTGTTGTAAATATTCGACACATGGGGATTCGACACAACGATAAAGGGTAAATTGCGCAGGGCCTGGATTCGGGATGCTAATCGAGCAGGGAGGAGGGAAAGGGTGAAGTTTGCCGAACTGAGAAGCGCATCTTCTGACAACGGCGGGCGCCCATGTCTGAACAGTCAGCAAGTCATACAGAATCACAACTTTTTATCACTCACTTGAGAAGGTCTGCAAGCGTCAATGGCCGGCGCCTAGTGGCCGCAAGACGGGCGACCTCATCGTTGGCTCCGCTGGCGAACGATGGAAACGAATATGCGGTGTCTTTGGTTGCGGATGTGTAGTTGCGTGTTTGAATAACGGGCCTAAAGCATTGCTGTCTGTTCCTGAGCAATACTTGTAGTCGTCGCACGGCGGCCATCACCATCAGCTGCTGCGATGAAGATGTTGACCATCTTGGATGACCTCAGAACGTGGGGATGCGCTAACCGGATAGGGATGTATCACGTGTGAACTGCCACTTTCCTTTTCTAGTTTACTTCTTCCACCTCCTTCTCTTCTTCTCTTTCATTCACCCAATTGCCTTCAAACCTCGAATACCATGAATACACTATCAGACTGCCAATTGGATTATGTCCGCACCGAAACGACAAGGTGTTTCTGTTGATATAAATTCTTTTGCGAATTAAACTGGATTCCGGTCCGACTTATAATACAGCTGTCTTTAACGACTCAAAGATCAAGACTAACAAGCTTCCCACATCTCAAAATCGTGTTTTCAATGTCAGCTCCCACCGAAAGCCATCCTCTCCTTAAGGATTCATACCGACCATTATCATCAGTTGGCATCATAGTTCACTGCTATGATAACCCAAGCTCGGTCCTGCCGTACCCAGTCAGCTACTGCCACGATCTGTCAGGGCGAGACTATGCCAGAAGTGTTTAGCCCCCGGGCTACTCGGTGATTTCGACCTGGGCCTCGTATGACAGGGTCCTCGCGGAAGCGCCACTTTATGCCGTCGCACCGAATGCTCAGACTGATAATTGACACGACATCGAAAGAACAAAGATTACTCGTGCGTACAATTTGAATGACTGGGGCAAACTTACTCAACCAAGACAGCTGAAAATCTCGCGGAATACCATTGCCCACGGGAGTAATGTCGTTGCAGATGTTTCATCGCTGAGATCGTATTCAGACCAAGGGGAAGACGTTGAGAAATGGGCCGCCATTTTCAAGAATGCATACGGTCTCCGGTGGACGACCTGTGAAGCCCGTGACATATTAAGGCTGACCGCCGGATGGTCAACACGTTCAATATTATGGCCAATGTCCGTGTGTTGTCCTATTGGGATTATCCCAGAAAGCAGGCCAGGGTTGATAGGATCAGGTCTCTAAGTCGGCGGATTATCAACACGTGGCTATGCCACCAAAACGTGTTGTTTGCCACGGGATCGGACTCATTGGGCATGTACCACGAGGTCGTCTCCCTTTATGGGAACACTGTGGTAGCTGTACATGGCTAAGAAGATAGGGATCCTGGCGATCAGAACCATTGCAACCTGGTTGTACCACCAGAGCTGCTCATCGAGCCTGATTCTGAGCAGTATGGCCTTGCTATAAGTTGGTTTAGCTCTACTTGGTTCGAATTTTATATATTATAGAGTAGTGGTGGGGAGATAGAATTATCAATCACTGTCAGTCATATTATAACAATGCAGTCAAAAGTCCCAAAAGCCCCCCAGCAAGCGGAAACAGCCCCCGAATAGCATTAGTAACCTGCCAATGCCTCAACACTTCATCAAACTCCTCATCACTAACTTCCTTCCCCTCCAGCCCCTGCGCAATCTCCATAAGCTTATAATTCGTCGGCATCATAAACCCCAACGTCCACGGCACAATCCCCACCGTCAAGAACCCCGCAAGCCGATAAGAAAGTCCCGTGTTCGCCCCGGCAAGCCGAGAAAATAACTCGCTCCGTGAACCAACAGCCCAGCCTAGATACGCATACGCACATGCAGTAGCAGCAGCAATGGGCGGGTTCTGCGCGTGTCCGTGGTCGTAGAAGGACTCCCACTGCCGCGCTAGCTTGGTCTGCGGGATATTATCTTTCTCCCCGCGCTCTCGTCTGGAGCGGAAGAATACGGGCATGGCGATGGCTGAGAGACCACAGATATTTCCTAAGACATGCGTCAGCCATCATCTCATCTTGTATCGTAACCGGCTGATTGCAGGTTGCAGTCAGAATAAGCCTTGACATGACATACCGGAAAGCCAAATGGACCCACTGATGCCGACGGCTTGCGCCACGCGCAGCGCTGTCGGATACTCGCTCATGGTTGTGGTTTGCTATAGGCTAGATGCAGAACAAAGCAAGTGTTTGCTTTTTGTTCTTGAGGGGGTGAGATTTCTGTAATTGGTTCGGTGGTGCAGGGGTTGATATAGAATTGCTGGTTACATATATATGTTGCATGCGGCGGCGGGGATTTGGGTGCCCGATGTTCCGTAGGGCGGAGTAGTTGGGGGCCGATGCCGACGGGGGATAAAACAGAGGGAGTTATGATGACATTTTGGTGTCATTGAGGACAATTTTACTGTGCTGGCCCTTGGAATCGAGGGTTTTTATTGATAGTCTGTCCACGGTAGAGCGGGAAGAAAAGAAAGAAAAGAAAGAAAGAAAAAAAAAAAAAAAAAAAAAAAAAAAGAATGACCGACGCAGGGGTCGAACCTGCAATCTCTTGATTCGTAGTCAAGCGCCTTACCATTGGGCCAGCCGGCCTTGTTGAAAACATTAATCCATATAGTGTTTTATAATGCAAGCAAGCAGTAATGCATGCAATGCATATGCACAACATACTTTGACGGATCAGAAATAGAACAAGTCGTGCACTGACATTACGATATCATACAATTAGCAGCTCACTCACTGATGATAACCTTCTTCAATCGCTTCACCTCCAATCCCTCCATTCCTCCCTTCTCCCGCCAGTCCTCAAGAATCTTCACCCAGTCCATCACTCCCTCGCCCCAGTGCTTCGCTCGCGCCGCCTTGAGCACCTCCTCCGGAGCCTTGGGCCTATCAAAGCCTCCCTCCATATTAAAGTATCCAGGTGTACAGTTAACCATTCCCGCCAGACCATCGGCGCGCATCGTAACCTCCCTGGACCACGCCTCTTGACCCTCGATAGATGGTTCAACCGTGACCTTATACGGACCCTGGTCTCTAGTAGCGCTCGAGATAATGTACGCAATATGCTGCGCCATCTGATCGAGGAAGTAGGTATAGTTAGCTGTGATGCCAGCTTGATTCGGCCCGGGGAAGAAGAGATTCGGAAAATCGCGAGTCGTCAATCCGTGCATCGTTGCGACGCCATCCCTCCAAGCCATGCGCATTGACTTTTGGCCACGTCCTGAAATGAACATATCCGAGCGAGCATCAGGGGTCTTTTGGCTACTGAAGTTGTAGCCTGTCGCGAAGATGAGTACGTCGACTTCGTATTCGATTTGGTTCGTGACCACACCTTTCTGAGTGACGCAGACGACGCCTTTGCCGTTGGTGTCGATAAGTTCCACGTTCGGGTTGTTGAAGGCTTGGAGGTATTCGTCATGAAAGCAGGGGCGTTTGTACCAGCCGGAGTACCAGGGCTTCAGGAGATCTGCGGTTTTCTTGCGCTCGACGACTTGGGAGACGCGGTTGCGGATTTTGTCCTGGCGCAGGAGATCAACCATTTCCATTTCTTTGAGGTATCCTGGGTTCCGGTTCTGGGGACCTCCGACTAGGGCGCTGTAAGAACGGGCACGGCTCCATTCGTCGTTCACAAGATCGGCGTCAGGCAAGTTGGGCGCATTGCTGACGAAGTTGTTGAAATTCTCCATGCGCTTTGCCTGCCAGCCTGGACCCTGCGAAACAACCTTCGCCCACCATTGGGGATCTGTCGGGCGATTATCACGTCGATCCACGGCAGAGGGCGTGCGCTGGAAAACGTACAGTTTCTGAGACCACTCCGCGAGATGAGGAACAGCCTGCACAGCAGTCACACCGGTACCGATAATAGCAACTTTCTTGTCGCGCAGCTTCTGCAGGACAGGAAGGTCTGCAGAACCACCGGTGGCCTTGTAATCCCAGCGTGCCGTGTGAAACTTCTTGCCCTGAAAGTCCGAAATACCATCGATATTGGGCAACTTGGGACTACTCACCGGGTTCGCGGTTAGGATGACAAAGTCAGCCGTGAAGGTCAAGGGGAAGACACCCTGGTGACGGTGCTGCACGGCCTTGACAGTCCAGTTCATCTCATCCTCGTCCCATACCAAGCTGCTCACACTGGTACACAGCAAGGCATGATGGTAGAGACCATACATACGAGCAATCCGGTAAGCATGCTCCTTGATCTCAACACCCGACACGTACTTGTGAGAAGGCATGTACCCCGTCTCCTCCAACAGAGGCATGTAGATATAACTCTCAATATCACACATCAACCCCGGATACTCATTCCAGCACCATGCCCCCCCAAACCCCGAAGCCGCATCCAGAAACAAAATATCATTAGGTTCAAAGTCCCTCGTCTGCAACAGCCTCACAGCATTCAGCAACCCGCCAAACCCAGCACCCACGATCACGATGCGTTGGTGATCGATTTCGGGAACGTTGTCAGTGTCGTTTTTAAATTCCTCACAGGCTGGAAAGTCGTCATCGTCGATACTTGTGTAGGATTTCGTCTCAGTTTCGACATTGGGGCCGAGATCGAGATTGGCGTATTGGGCGTTGCCCTTGGGGTGGAGACGGCGAAGGCGTTCTTCGGCGTATTTAGTTCGGATTTGATTGACATAGGAGTCGTCGAGAAGGCTAAACATGGAGGTATCAGGGTGGGAGTTTGGTTCGGGATCCATTATGTCGTTGGGTCGTTGTTGAGGAAGGTGAGGTGCGGAGGATGAGAAGACGGAAGTATAAAGGCTGACGGTGAATAAGAGCAAAATCCGGACTAGATCCATTGTACCAAGTGATTTGTTTACAAGATGCCAAGAATTTATCTCTTCTTTGCTACTCACAGGATTTTTCCTGGTTTTTATTATTTCCACCACTTCTACTGTACTGCCATCACCATGCATGCGTTCGTCACCTTCATCTACCCTAGATGCTTGAAAATGGAATCCTGATTCGGTTAGTGCAATTCATTTGTCTCAGCATATACACATATAAATGATTTACGATGCTGATTATCCACCAGCCAAATATCCTTCATCGCCTGACCAAAACAAAATCAGCATGCCGTTCTCTAACTTACCCGACGACGTACTCCTCACCATTGCTGAGCAAATCAAGTATGGCCCAGACATAAACGCTCTATATCAAACAAGCCGCCGCTCATATTATCTCCTAAATACCTTCTTATACCGACATAACGTCGTCGCTGCCATGGCTGGGGAATATGGAGGGTCATGGAACTGGGATTTGAGGAAGCCTTGTTGAAGTTCATTGCTCAGGGGGCTGATGTGCAGCAATACGAGAGAGCGGTCAAAGGGATGAGAGGGAATGGGAACAGTTCGGAGTCTGAGAGGGATCCTGTGGAGCTTCCTGAAACCTCATCTTCTTCGGATTTGATAGAATCTTCATCATCATCGTCAGAAGAAGGGGAGGGACAACAAGAAGAAATTGATGCTGGAGAAAATGACAACGAAGAAGATGGAGATGAGGAGGATGAGGATGACTCCAGCGAGAATGATTCGAGTGATGACGATTCTAGCGAGGTCGATTTCAGCGAGGACGGCTATGGCTAGGTACCTCGAAAAGACCGCCATCCGTTTCCAATAGATCACACCATCCCCAGGCTTGCGGCCACCAAAGTAAGAGCCCTGGGCAAGATCCATCTCTTGCCTTTGTACAGTTCCATTCACTATCGCAGGCAAAGTTTTGTCCAAGACCATTTCGGCGGCGACGAGCACCTTGGAGAACACCTCGGCGGCTGTATCGTCCGGAAGAATAGGCACCGCCATCTGGCCCACGATAGCTGTCACGGGCTCAGCTAGGATTATGAAACATCCAACTCATGGGTTCTACCTAGGTAGCTATCGACGAGAATAATCGACATGGGAAGGAAGAAAGGAGGTAACGCCGTAGTTATCAACAAAGCAAACAGTTGCACCCCACGTGATAGCCAGCCAACGTGACCAGGCCGTCACATGGCCCAGAGATCGAAGGATCTATCCTCATTGTTAACTTCAGGATAAATTGACCTCTTACTAGAGAGAAAGACAAGTGTGGCTTACCTCCAGATGAGTTTCTTATGTTCCAGCAGTAAGCAGAAATAGGTTAAAAGGAACACAAATCAACAGCATGACATAGAATCAGTAAAAGATTGACTGAGTCCTCAATGACCTAGCTGCTTGTTATTAAGAGGAACCAGCCACAGGTACTGTATTCAGGAAAGAAGAGGAATAGCTGTTTCATGCCAGGAAATTCCAAAAATTCCTCATTATCTTTTTCAACCCGCGGCATCATTTCGTCGCGGACCTGTAGACCTCTTCAGTGTCGCAGACCTACATTCCAATCACCCAAACTCTTGCTCAAACCGCTCTTTACTAATGGATGGAGAGTAGGTACAGACTGAAGAGAAGGTACGGACTTAAGGGTAGGTACAGACTTGAGGGGTGCAGACTGGAGAGTAGGGCTGAATCTTGTAGGAATGCCTGCATTTCAGGATCTCCATTGTCTCAGACTTAAATTTTGCGGAATCTCGCTGGACTCCCGAGAAGTCCGCAAAACCGCCGGCCGCTCCCAAGTTAACGGTGAATCTAGCTCTATCAGGTATAGCCAACTCCCCTATATGGATTGGACAATTGCCAGGCAAATTCAAGTACTTACCGTTGTGGGTAATTACATGAAGCCGCAAGATTTGGCGCCAATAGAGTCATGTCCTTGTGCACAACGCCCTTAGGGACGGGAAGTTTCTTCATGTATCCGTCACGGTCCCCCCCTCATTGGGGATACAAAACTGACCATCTGGTTTGGTTGCGGACATGCGCTTTTGACCGTTTTAGAATTGTGGTCCATGAGAGCAGAGAAGGTGAATCAATCGGGACGCATTCTTTGTGTCTTCTATTCGAAAAGCTAATGGTCGAAACCCTAGTCTCGACATTTAATATCTGACAGGCACTAGTGGTTGCCACTTTCCAACTATAACAGAATTAATAGACACTCCGTGGATATCGGAATTGTTCACCTAATGATGACCCTGACCGAACCTAACAGAAGAAATTTAACCCGTGTTGATCTTTCGGTATCTATCCTCAGTGCTTAAACATCGGTATCCTTTTTTATAGCACAAGGGTCGAGAGTGTGTGGAGAGTTTACTATAAAAGCCGTCTTAACCCTTGCAATATATGAGATCATTATCCACAAGTCATCATAATCTTTCAACGGCTTCTTGGACTTGCTGCCATCTCTATTGACCTGGCTCAGGCCACCAACCTCACGGGATATGAGTATGTCGTCGTCGGCTCCGGAGCTGATGGTAATCCCCTGGCTACTCGTCTCGCACTGGGAAGCCACAAGACTCTTCTGATCGAGGCTGGTGATGATCAGAGATTGACCTATAACTATTCCATCCCCGTGTACTTGGCCAGATCATCTGAAGATGAGGCATTGGCCTGGAACTTTGCTCGTCACTACGTCGGCTATGAGCGCCAGGCACGGGATTCCAAGACCACCTACCAAACGCCAGATGGAGAAGAGTACACCGATCTCAGCCCGCCAGGGAACTTTGTACCCTCGCGCTGATACTCTGGGAGGATGCACCGCGCACAACGCCTTAATTGCTATCTATCCCCACCAGTCCGACTTCAATCACATCGCCTCATTGACAGGCGACAATTCCTGATTGCCAGACAACATGCGCAAGTATTTCACTCGCTTGGAGAAGAACGGTTATCTGCTCCCAGGAGCCAAAGGCCACGGAGATGATGGCTAGCTCAGCCCCGAAACCGCACCGCTCAGTCTCGTGTTGAAGGATTCCCAACTGTTGAGCATGCTCACCAGTGGTGCCTTTGCTCTGGGCAATCTTACGGACAGCATCATGAATTACGGCACTTTGCTCCTTGGTGATGCCAATGCAGACACCAGGTCTCGCGACACCGAGCCCGGATACTACCAAATCCCGGTTTCGACTGATGACGCCCACCGGAACGTCGCTCGCGAGTTTATTGTTGCTGTTCGGGACGCTGAGAACGAAGTTGGTAGCCAGAAATATCCCCTCGATGTCCGTATGAACTGCCATGTCACTAAGGTTACTTTTGATGAGTCCAAGAGCCCTCCCCGTGCCACTGGTATTGAGTTCCTGGACGGTCAGTATCTTTACAAGGCCAGCCCAAGATCCAAGACCGCTTCGTCCGGCACCCCCGGATCTGCCAAAGCATCGCGTGAAGTCATCGTCGCTGGAGGTGCTTACAACTCCCCTCAGTTTCTCAAGCTGAATGGTGTTGGTCCTGCCAAGGAATTAAACAAATTCGACATTCCCGTCATCTCTGACCTGCCTGGTGTCGGCACAAACCTGCAAGACCACTACAAATCTCTGTCCAGACCCACTCGCCCAATAACTTCACCTGTCTCGATGGCTGCACATTCAACATCTACGACTGTGATGACCCGTGCATCAACCGCTGGGAATCCCCCGTCCTCGGTGACCGCGGCATCTACTCTTCTCCCGGTCTCGCGGCTACCATGTTCTACAAGAGCACCGTTTCCGCCGATGATAGCTTCGATATCTTTGCCTTCGGTGGACCTGTCAACTTCCGTGATTATTTCCCTTACTACAGTATCAATGCAACTCATGGGCACGGCTGGTTTACCTGGGCCATCCTCAAGGCTCACCCGCGTAGCCACACCGGCACTGTCACCCCCCGCTCCTCGGCCCCTCTCGATGCCCCAGACATCACCTTCAACTACTTTAACATGGGCGTTGGCGACCACGAAGCTAATCTGCAGCCTTTTTACGAGGCCGTCGAATTGGCCCGTGATGCTTTTGACCGCCAGACAGTCGAGGTAACTGAGGTCCTCCCCGGCAAGGACATCACCTCCAAGGAAGATATCCAGGACTACGTCAAGGATAGTGCCTGGGAATACCACGCCTCGTGTACCTGCCCTATTGGCGCTGATGACGATCCGATGGTTGTCCTGAACTCCAAATTCCAGGTTCGTGGTGTTTCTGGCCTGCGTGTTGTTGATGCCTCCGTCTACCCTCAAATTCCTGGTACCTTTACCGCTGTGTCGACGTATATGGTTGCGGAGAAGGCCGCTGATATTATCTTGGGTAAGCTCTGAGCTGGATATAACAGTTGGAGCCCGTGGATTTTACTTTTGCCGTGTGTGTAAATATGTATAAGAATTTATAATAAAACATCAACTTAGACTATTGACTGTGATTCGAATTGAAACTCTAGGCGTTACTAGTATTAACTCTATCACATAAGCCCTTCCTTCTGCAATTCAGTGCCTAAGAGTGCTGTCCTATACCCAATTCTTAGAAGCCCAAGCGCGTCAGTGCTTTAGTAGTTGCTATTTTACGTCGGAAAAGTGGCACCGTCAGTGCTTTACACATCCATGGCCTGTAAACCTTGTAGTACCTCATCACATGATCTTTCTGCTTATATAAGAACTGGACGCCGGCAACATGGTCATTGGTGCTGTGTCCATCCGCCATATCAACACCGAGTCAATTTGTAGCAGTTCATGGGGTTATCCTGGACTGTGTACGCAATGGTTGGGGATTTTGTTCTCCATGAGCATTGGTATTGCGGGTCATTGCGGCAGATGACAATTCTTCATTCAAGCCAGTCTGGAGGCCAGCCTTGTTGAATGGTCGCCATGTTTATTTAGGTCTTCTATGGCAGTTGCCAACCCAAGTCAATTCGAGTGTGGTGGAGTGTCGTGCGCTTGTCAGGATGGGGCAGTATTTCCTGGCGATCAGCGACTGAAATCAGCCTCGCTAAGCCATTCTATATTATTGCAATCCCCTTGGGATCACAGCAATCTTAAAAGGCAGATTTAGCCTTCCTTCCGGTAAGGCTAACACCAGAAAAATAGTCACACTGCCTTCATGAAAAGCTAAGTATTATAAGGAGGAACTTCGCTCAAGAAAACTACTACCAAATATTACATTCCCATTCATCTATTCCTCTATTTTTACATCTATTCAACAATACCAAATCAAAATGAAACTCACCTTCATCTTATTCTTTCTTTTTGCTCTTCTCTGTGCCTGTGCGCCACAGAACCGGCCACTAGCAAGTTCACCCCAAGAAAAAAAAGCAACAGCAGAGGACAACCTCAAGGTGATCAAACAGGTCGCAGCACAACAGAAGGTACAACTGGCCCCGAACAAACGGTACGCCCTGTACGAGAAGTGGCCGCCCAAGGGCCATGGGGCGTATGAATGCGTAACCGGTTGGTCACATGTTCGTCTAATCGTGGGGACCTACAAGGAGGATGACTGCGACGATGACTTTTCCAATGGCATGTCGTTTGACCTTGGGAGAACCGGCGGTGACAAGAAAGGAGGCGAGGTCACAATCAATGAACGAGAGTGGAGGGCCAACCACATTCTCGTTGGAGGCGGAGATGCCGCATACTGGCACAAAGCGTCGGCAGAAAGCACATATGACTGGGCGGGCGAAGTCAAGGATGATATGGCAACTATCAAGCGCAAAGGTATGCTCCCTCTTGTTCAATCCCTGATGCCCCTGTTGACTCTGAATAGCCACGCAATATGGAAAGGACCACGCGACATACAACCTAATCACCAACAACTGCTTGAGCTTTGCGAACGGGTTGTACAAGCAAATCCATTGATCAGGGCTCGTAACACCGTACGGGCTCCTAAAGAGGCAATCAGAAAAACGAACGTGGAATTGGCAAAAACATGCATCTATCTCGGGCCATGAACAATTTGATGGGGATTGAGTGCTGACCTACTGAAATGGTAATATATCACATATCACAACAACATTGTATAGAATTAGAGAATCCGGAATCTGGAAACAAAATACAACAAATAATTAAAATATGAACGAGCAGTATTCAGGATGGCCGTGCAAAATCGGCCAGAAATGACTTGAAAAACTACTTCATACTCGGCGTGGTTAGGCTGATTATGGTTAATTGTATTAATGGCGATGCGATATTCATGTTCCCCACAGCCACAGCCACCGGAAATCAACCTTACAAATACTTCACCTGTAGTTAACTAGTTATCATACTTCATTCTCTGCATTCCATTCTCAACAGAATTTGATAAAAACGATAATAATCATATTCTAGATTTCTTAAAAAAATGGGCGTCTCCTCATCGCAACCCACGCTGCCCGAAGGCTTTGAATTCCCGCCTCCCCCCCAAAATCGCCGTATGTTTCCTCTGTAGAGCATACATATCCTCTTGCTAACACCCACTCAATTAGATGAACTCCGTGAGCGCTATGGAGATAAAATATTATTTAGAATGTCCGGCTTCCACTCCGAGAGTCGTCTCCGGCTCAATACCGTGTTTGACATCTTTTGCACTCATTCTGAGCCAACCAAATGCAAGTATTGATGCTATGCAATGATGGTTCTCTGTGATGCTGACAACATATTATTAGTTTGGTCAGAATCCAACCTTGCCAACTTCATTCAGAGCACTTTTCCTGCAGAGTTGACCCCAATTCTCCTGAATGCAATCCCAGTTCTGCACCAATTCCTCCTGCGGCTTGGCTCATTCCCATACCAGAATGATCCCGACAGGCATCTCACACTGGATGTCCTGAAAATGGCAATTACTCTCCTCTTGGAACATGACTCCGAACAATGGATGGTTCATGGGGAAGACCAGGCCAGTTTCAGGGTAGTCGCCTTTCAGAGCATGGCCAGCTGGGATCCTTCAGCAATGAAGCCAGAAGAACAGCGACAGCGGGACAAAGAGGATGATGGTCATCTTGAACAGGTACTGGACTCAATCCAGCTCTCCAATTTCTGGAGTGATCCAGAATATCCCAAGTTTGTCATTAAGGGTCCTCAACTCCCGCCCTCATATTATCCCTCATCCTGGTCAAGAGACCTACATCGATTGATTCCAGTCAATGAGTTCAGATCACTGCTTCAATTGGTGCTCACGACTAGACTTTATCAGCATGGCATTGATGTGCAACCATTTGCAACGTGTCTACCACAGTTGGAAAACGTGATAGACTGCATGCTTGCAGCATTCAAGGAGAAAAGCAACAATGCAACTGCCATCTCTTGGGAGATATTTAATCAAATAGTGGAAAAATCAATGGTACAGATTCATTCTTACATCTCAATAAGCACAGGCTAATGATAATGAAATAGCCACATTTCCTAACTGGATGGGCTCGACTTCTCGGGCCAATGTACTCAACAAAATTTTTGGATAAACTTTCTCCTTCAGACTCTGTATCAGTGACGCAAGCCCTCTTGAGAGAAGCATTTGTGCCCATATTCCAGCAAAAGGCTTCTGTCCCCAGTGTAATCTTGGACCTTCCAACCTGGAGCCAGCTCACCATCCTGATGCCATTTAATCCCCAGATCAAAACCACATCATTGTGCTGGTCCGCTGCCAGCAAGCAGCAGTTAAGCTTATATGATTTCTACCAAGCTGCTTCGACAACCCAAAGCCAAGACCACATCATTCTCATCTCCGGCAACAATGATCAGGATTCTCATCTCATCCTAGGTGCGCTCCTGAGCAAGCCGTCCACCGGAGAAAGTGGTCAAATCATGATCAACCGTATCTTCCAGCTAAAGCAGATCCATCGGGCTTTCCGTCCACCAACCAGGATTTCTGAATGCCCGCTTCAGCTCCATGACAATCATGCCTCGATGACGGTCTTGACAAAGGATCGGGATGCGGTGAATCTGACACTCAATGAGACATCAAAGAGCGGACAATTCTCTATACGAAATGCTTCAGACCTCAAGATTGAGCTGAGGTTCAATGTTGATGCAGTTGAGCTCCTTTATGTGGACAGGGTAGAGAAGCCTATTCGATTTTAACTGAGACCTAGAAGAATGTCGAACGTTGGTTCCTGTTATAATTTTATTTCATGGTTATTTCGTGAACTTTCAACACCGTAATGAAAATATCACCGTAATGAAAAATTTTCATCCAAATGCGACTACCTCTTTTAAATCATCATTTATTAACCACCACTATGCCTAAAGCATGCGTACAAACTGAGTATCAACTTCAAGATGCTATTGTCGCGTATAAACACGCTCAGAATCCCTAAATTAGTGATATTGCGCGTGAATTCCATGTTGATTATCAATGCCTTCGTCGACGCCTAAAAGGGGTTCCTTCCAGGTTCCAAAAAACACCAGTCAACTATACCCTCAACAAACACCAAGAGAATGCCCTACGGAACTGGGTCTATCAACTTGATAGGGCAGGATGCTCCCCCCCCCAATGCCAACAAGTTGAAAAATGTGCAAATTCATTCCTCCGGCGCAGCCATACTGATTCCCGATCAAAACCCCTAGAAGTTGGGCATATCGCTTTATTAAACGCCTCCCTAAAGAGTATAAACTCCAGAAACAAAAGCCCATTGATCCTAAATGCATGAATGCTGAGGATATCAGTGTTATTGAGGATTGATATGACCGCCTGGATGCTGCTATGCGCCGACATCAGATTCAACCAGGTAATATCTACAATTTTGATTAGAGGGGCAGGGGCGCACAGAGAAAGTTGTTACTCAATTTCCTGGGCAAAATGAGACTCTTCCTTCCTCATTTTCACGGAGTTTGATCACCATATTGGAGTGTATATCTGCAGATGGATCAATCCTCTCTCCAGACCCCTCCCTTCATCTTCCCCTTAGTGCACCCTGTTCTTCTCCATCCCTCTTGCTCGCGTTCTTCTCCATCCTTCTTGCTTGCGTTCTTGCTTTTCTATCCAAACCAATGTGCACAATTCGCTGGTTGACAGCCATGAAAAACCCAAGCAGCCCCCCGCGCGGGGGGCTACCTGTATTTAGATGATAGATGGTAGTTTAGCTAGGTGACAGGCAGTTCTGATCTGTCCGTCGTATGTCCCGCACCGGGACCAGAGCCTCACCGCTTCCGTGGAAGGACTCGCCCCCGACGTAAAATAGACACACACACACACACACACACTTGGCCAGTGGCTCAGTGGTATAGACACTGAAGCCTGGCTAGCCTGTCGGTGCGCACATCACCAAGCAGGTTGTGGGTCATGATTCAGATTCTACGGAGTATGGCGTAGAGCCGACGGCGACTGTCGAGATCGACCGAACAGGAATAAAAGTCTCACTCCCATTACGGACCACTCGTATGTTTCCTAAAATAGGTCACCAATAATAAGGGCTTGATACCAGCTGCCATTCGGCGAATAGAAAGCCAGGCTCTCATGAAGCCTAGAATCGTGATACAGGTCGGGGGCGGTCGATTACGTCGGATAGATATTGCCTTGGTTACCTGACTCATATGAATCCAAACCTTGTTCGGAAAGCGACCAATTTCCGCCAACCTTTTTCGGATCAGGATTTACTAATACCCGTCCCAGCCGTCAAGCATATTTCTCTGGATCTTGTTGCTACGTGGCTCTTGTCTATTAGACGAGACCAGGAATGATCCATTTTAAGATCGTTCCCCTTCCCCAACCCCTCTTCCTTCCCGCCGGCTTGTTATTGGTTCTGTTCCTACGCTTTATTCAATCCGCGGCCCGATCCGAATCTGAACCGTGCAATCGTCCTTCCAAAATTTCTTTCTCACTAGTTAAAGTAAAATAGGTAAGTTTAATTGAGGTCAAGCATCAGGGTACTTGACTCTGATAGACCAGACTATCTGAACTTCAAGTCAAACTTCAATACTTTTTCACAGCTAAGCAAGGACTCTTACAGTACATATCACTGCTACGTCTACTATAACATGGTATTCAGGCGCTGGTGTTATAGCCGCATAGTATTGGCCCAATTAAAATGTGTACATAGCCGCTGGTATGGAGTAAACCATCCCACTAAAAACGCTGAAAGTTGTTAGTCAATGTAAATTCACTTTTCCGTATCTAATAAGTTCCTTTTTTCTTCCCAGTGACACTCACCACTTCCCTCAGCAAAATGCAACAGATACCGTGGAAACAGAATATCAACTTTCCTTCGGCCCTTCTCTTACACAGCTGCATCACCGTGATACTTAAAGAGTCTTTCAACGCGCTGACCATTCTCTATCGCCTGATATACCTCCGAAATACGAAGGGCCCAAGCACAATAACAAGAATAAGAGGTACCGCGGTACTCGACGCTTATACTTCAATCTTCTCCCTTGACGCGGACGGTTCACAAGCCGAAATGTACTTTACAAATACCGGAGCACTGCTTCTCAGTGCGTCACTCGCCGGGAGTGTAGCGATGAATCTTCTGCTCCCCGATTTGGTGCTGAATACGATAGTCGCTGGAACCTTTGGCCTATGTTTTTTAGCTTCGGTACTTGTTGGGAAGAATCATTTTACTTTGCCTGTAATGGCCTTACGTCGTGCTGGGCGCTTTATTTGGTCGGATACTCCATTTGTTAATTTTTTTACTCTGATTTACATTGCGACAGTCCTTCGCGGCCAGTCAATATTACGCCTACAGGATTATGTCACTTTCAGAAGCGTCGCAATCCTTGAATTGATATTTATGAAGGCAAAACTAGCTGCCTCAAGCCCAGAAGAGCAGATAAGATTAATGCAACAAGTGGTTAGCAGCGAGTGGAGAGTTTTATCATCGGTGAGTATGTACTTATAAGTGGGAATGCACTTTTGCTTACGGAAAATACAAGCCCAGTGACGACGAGATACCAATTTGGCGACTTCCCTATATCAATCGGCATGCAATCGTGGCCTTCCAAACGCTCCAGCGCTTAAGCGTGATGCTTTTTAAAACTTCTATCGGATACGAAAACGGTTGTTTGCAAGGCCAGAACGGCCCATGCAGATGTCATCTCCCACCACCAGGGAAATGCCTGAAAGACGAAGGGAACTATCTAAAAATCTTCAGAGTCGACGCTCAAACACTTCTTATCTCAGATTGCTACAACGAACAAGAAACCGAAAATCTGTGTTCAAGCTTCATCAGACATATGCATGGTATACTACTTCGGAGGATTGGTCGTGTGCGAGTCATTTATGCAATTAGATATGGCAAAGGAGACGAGATGCCTTCATTTCATTCCAATATCAACATGGTGACTGGAGTGCCGAAACAGTGGTTGGAAGGTTTTACGGAAGAGGAGCCTCTTGGTGAGTGTATAATAGGATACTGAACATGAAAATTTCCAACCACTTTTCAGTTGATTAAATGCCTGGAAGCGGGGTTATTAGCCACGTCAACGCTCGAGGCCACATTCCTCCTTTTCCTTCTTTCCTCATGTTGAGTATTCTCGTCGATAGCTACCTAGGTAGAGCACATGAGTTGATGTTCCATTATCCTGGCTGAGCTCCGTGACACTTCACCAAAGACACTCCAGCGCTTCCAGAAAGATATCAAGAAGGTGCAGAGAGGTCTAGATGGTATTGGAGAGGCTCTATACTCTATCTCTACCCATCTTAAAGGGCAGATTGATCGAGTTCTCAGTGGTGGACTCTTTCAAGCAGAGGCTAATGCCCACCGTGAGGAAGAGGTTAATAGGCTTTTAACCTCTGCCAGGCAAAGGAACAAGCCTCAATCTCGCAGACTAGTGAAAGGACCTGCTTTATTGAGTGATACAGGCTATCTAACTGAGAAAGATGCCAAACGCCATATAAATAGGCGTGTAGAGAAGGAAAAGCATCAGGGTCAGGGTAGGAAGCGGCGGCATCAGCAGGATGATAAGGAGAATACCCCCTAAATACTGCAGATAAAAGCTAAATTTTATATTCCTATAATAGAGCGGGACCTAGATTATATAGAAATGAACTTTTTTTTGTCTAATACTCCTCAGTTAATAGAGTAAATGGCATATAAAGATGATGGGTTGAATTTCGATTTTCATTACGGTGATATTTTCATTACGCCGCAAGTATATAGATGGTAGTTTAGCTAGAGGACAGGCAGTTCCGATTTGCCCGTCGTATGTCCCGCTCCGGGACCAGGGGTTTTCCGCGGAAAAACCCCGACCCCGACGTTAAATAGACCAATCAATCAATCAATCAATCAATCATCAGGGTCGTAGCTCAGAGGGGAATTGGAGGGGTCGATTATTCTGCACTAACGAGGTCTATATGGAAAGGACTAGCTTAACGACAGAGGTGTATTGCCTATTGAATGTACGTGCGCATACGCAGCTGGTTGAGTGCTTGACTAGCTATATGTGCGTATGTATGTATGTGTCACGGAGCATGGAGGCTCGCTAGTTGTATAGCATGTTTGATTACTTTGGCTTGTTTGGAGTAGGGCTGGGACCTCCAGCACACACTAGATAGCCCAGCGCAGGCAGACTCTGGTTGCTTCCTTTCTCTCATGTTAGATTTTCGTCAGATAGTCTACCAATATATTCCTATTGCTCGAGACCGTCACTGTGACGGCCTGGTCACGTTGGCTGGCTATCACATGAAGTAGGATTGTTTGCTTTATCAACAATCGCGGCGTTACCTTCTTTCTTTCTCTCATGTCGATTATTCTCGTCGATAGCTACCTAGGTAGAACCCATGAGTTGGATGTTCCACTATCCTAGCCGAGCTCGTGACATTCAAGCACCTTTTGCTCTATAACCCCATGCTAATATATCTTAGCTACTCAATTCCAGTTCAATTGATATTCTGGCAGTTACGCAAAAAATTCTATATACAAAATGATTTCTCTGAATTTCAAAGGGGATCTGAATAAATCGCGACATAAGTGACCGTAATGACAGAATAGGTGTAAATAACAGTAGTTTAACTTGATAACCCAGCAATTTATCCATCCTGAATAGGATAGTTATGCAGAATTCTGGTCTTGGTGGGAGTCCCATGGGACCCCCATTGAAGCGTTGAGCCGTCACACATATAGATCTCGTTTAGTCCGGAATAATCGACTCCCGATTCTCTCTTTGAGCTTCGTGATCTGAGACTTCTGCTTCAGTTGGCTCTATGACAATTTGCTAGTGGCCCACCCCTGGGCCATTGTGGGTGGGCCATTGTACGGAATACTGGTTATGCTTTAAAGAGGTGTGTGCTAACATTATATGAAGCAGCTTTATACCACAACTCCATGTCATTTCGCCTTCTGCCGGTTATCGGAGAACTAGCCGTCCCGCGTCTTCCCAACCACCACCGAGCCCGAGCCGGCAGTTGTCATTGCTTGAGCTTGCCGACAAGGGGAAATGCAACATCCCATGATATGAATAGCATTGTTGACACACAGTTCCATTCTTCCGAATTGCAAACTTGGGAGGCTCCTCGGTTACTGAGGCATGTGGAATTGACCAGATTGACAGAGGAGAACATTGATCTAGTAGTCGCCGAAGGGTAAGGAAATCCTGTGTATATAAATCAGTCCCTAAAGACCGGAGACCCAACCCACGAATAGCGCTCTCGGCCATTAGCATAGGCCTCTCTTTCCTCCTGAGTCTGATATAGCACTGCCAGCTCCAGCCCTGGAATTTCTAATTGAACATCCTTCTCCGTTGACTCGGAGCAAAATCCGACAATAACCTTTTTCAGATTGGGAAATTGCTTCTCGCGGACATCCCCAACCTTTTGTAAGTGAGGAATAACCCGTGCATCGGCGTACAAGATAGTCAAGTGCTCTATTGACGTCGGAAGCACGTCCGCCAGCTCTGGCCTTTCTTTGTCAGTCTGAGGATTTGTAGGATACGCCTCCATCGCGTCTGACTGTGGATGCAGTAGCCCAAGCAGACTGTGCATACCACTCCGAAGCTTCTTCAACTTGGTAAATTGCCGCAGCTCTGTCCCCATGTACCATCCGCGAGCCGTCAAATCATACAAAGGCAGCTTCACATGGTCATCATCGTACAGCATTGTGAGCTCCTCAAGCGTGTCTACATGGCGCTCAAGCTCTTTCACGGCCTCCTGCGGTCTGAAATGTTCCTCGAGATCACGGACTTTCCCAAAGGTATAGTTGAACGTGCGGAGCGTTCTGCAGCCCTGTGTAAACACCCGCATGGCATCCGCTCCCATACCGCTCTCGAGTATGTGAAGATACTCAACTGCAGATGAGCCGTCTCGGAGTCGAGATGGACTCATATTATCATCGTTTAGGTGTACGATTTGCACCTCATGCATCATGTTAAGAACGCCCCCATACTCGTGACAAGGTCCCACGGAAAACGCATAGTCTTCGGTTTCTATGGAGAATCGTCGGATGTTGTCAAGGCCGGAAAATTCGCACGAATCAGCGTGGTCAAACAGCTCACATATCAGGTCGCAGCTCTCAGGCCGGTCTAGGAACAGATTCTTCAAATTGGGTAGTTTGCAGAGTATAACAGCAAGCATAGGATCGCTGTACCCTTCTCTGATCCCCACTTTCAGGCGATATTTGAATTCGGCAGGAAGTGGGAGCTTTGAGACTGCTGGCTGGAACGATTGGATATCTTCCTCTGAGATTTCGCGAGGGTCATCTTGGGTTACATCCGCCACGCGAAGCTCTTCAATGTGGTTGGCTAGGTCTGGGTTGATGAGTATAGTCCGCAGGAATGAGTTGTAAGGCTGCTGGTTGTATTTGCGGTAGCTTCTCCAAAGACACGGGGTGGCTAGTTGGTGGATTTGTTTGCACGTCTGAGATAAGCGCGAAAGATCAGGTGGGCTCAGGAGACCGATTATGGAGTAGAGAACCTCCAGGGGAACGAGAGAGAATCGTGTGTCATATTGTATCTCGTAGGAGTTTATGCGTGTAAAGAAAAAAAAAAAAAAAAAAAAAAAAGTATTGGATCAAGTGAGGGCGGTCTTCGATCGTGATGTGTGGGTTTTGGTGTTTGAGCATGTCCCCTCATCTTATCTTCTTTCGCGTTAATCACCGTACCACTCCAGGGTTTAGTTAAAATAGATAAAATAAATAAACAAATAAATAACTAAAACTAAATAAAAAACTAGGAGGGACCCAGCACGCGCCGGGCAGGTTGAGATTCAGACGAACTAGCCTAGTGGGGGCTGTCAGCCTCGGGGTGCCCTGGCCCTCAATCTCCACTCCTGGTGATGTGCCCTAAACATGCCTCGATCCAGAGTTATAGCAAAAAAATTTTTTTTTTTTTTTTTAATTGCGGGCTTCGAACAGGCCTTTGCCGCCCCGGTGAGCGAACTACAGACACGGGCAACGGGAACTGGAAACAGCGACTGTGACCCGATTGAAGCGACGCTCAATGTCCGCGGTGAGGATGCTCTCACCTTTGATGCTGACTGCTGGGCAATGCTGTGTGGAGGAAAAGATCCAATTATGTGAGTGGGGAACATACGTGACATGGCTGTCGAAAGCCAAATTGACTGATTTGATCTGGGTAATGCAGGCAAAAGATCGTAGGAAAATTGAACAACAAGAATCGTTATGTTGGTATTGGAAGCGCCGCCTCTAAGTAGCCCTCTAAAAACCCCTTGTCTCACGGAATCAAGGCCCTTCCACCCACTACTACATGGGGTCTCAACCAAGACTGGAATTCCGCTGAAGAATTTCCATTTGCATCAACGGTTAGGGGTGGACAAGGGTATGTTCAATTGAGATACACTGCATCTGATGAGTTGAGCCAGGTTTTCATATCACATAATCTCGGTCCGAAATCTGATAGCATGATCAGCCATCATACATTCCGGCGACCCCACATCATTAAGGACTAACTAGTTAGTTAGTTACATTCTTATGATTAGTGATCAACTTAACCTCGGTGTTTTTCCATCTCATGAAATACATCACTATAAATGAGAGATCTACCCCTCTCAATCAACACATCTAGGTAAATAAATAAGGTGATCTTGGTACATTGTTAGAAACCATCAACGCCACAGTCCGATGCACTTAATTTGCTTGAAGCCACCTACCTTAGCACTGTTTTGACAATGTCCAAACTCCACTCTGCTGTCTACATCGCGCCTCCAGTCCCTTTTAAAAGCCCAGGCAAAGGAAGCGGCGGAGGTCTCTGGTCACCCATCTCCTGTACCCTCATTTACTCTGCCACCGAGGCAGTTCTAGTCGACACACCCATCACCATCCAGCAGACCCAAGGACTCATCGCATGGATCGAGCGCATCGCTCCCAAGCGAAAGCTCTCCTACATTTACATGACGCACGGACACGGCGACCACTTTTTCGGGCTGCCACTGCTAGTACAGCGATTCCCTGAGGCCAACCCCATTGCTACAGCGGCCACGCTGCGGCATATGGAGCAGCAGATCGAAGAGAAGAATTTTCAAGGATGAGTCACTCCTGGTACCCTGCTCCCGTTGATGCCTGAAACATGGGTCTGGATTGATTTGTGGATGAGCCAGCAAAATCTTTATTATTCTAGTCACCCCAAACTCGGAGGCAATTGACAGGGCGCAATTCCGGAAGTCGCCATATGCATTTAGTGCCACGCCTAAACCCAGTAGAAACATCACCATCTCTTCATGATTAGACACCGCCACTGTCATCAGTGGTACCCAACTACAAAATTCTCGGGTATCTGGGTTTGCACCATGTGCGAGGAGGATTTCCATGATTCCCACATGGCCCACACTCGCAGCCCCCATGACAAGTGGCTGGCGGGGGTCACGCCGATACGGCGGAATATGGGGCTCTTTCGGTTTTGGTGCGCTGATCCTTGAAAGCCAAGCAGTGAATCCCTCCGCGATCTGAAGCATAGGATGTTGAACCGGTAGGCGGTCATCGTCGTCTTCTTCTCCTTCTGGGTTGTTCCCGTACCTCCGGTCAACGGGCTCGTCCACTCGTTCTAGTGCCCGCACGTTGGCTCCGTGAGCGATAAACTTCAACACTGCGGCTTCGCATTTCAACCTGATCGCCGCCTACATACCATAGGCGCTGTGGTGACGGATGTTGTATTGATACAGGAAAGGGTTCAAGAGCTGATGGAGACGACTGTTTGACCGGCTCAGGACATTTATGTCCGGTTCCTCTTCCAATTTCTCGGCAAAGGCAAAGAGTATGTCATCTGGCAGAGCCGAGAAGTTCATGATGACTATTGTGAATGCATGATCAATGATCTCTTGGTGGGTGGGCGATGTGGATATTTATGTGCTGGTAGATGGAAATTGTAACTCGAGCTGTGATTGCCCATAACAATTGAATTATTATTCTGTACAACTCAGATTTGTCCAAAAAGGGATTCCGCCAGAATGGGTGTTCCGATTGGATCTGACACGCTGTACCCTGGTATGGAAAATCTTTGGATCCTGTGACCAATTACATCGATTTAAATACTACCTACATGTTATGATTCATTCAGCCTCGCCAACAGTCAGCTGACTTGAGCCTCATTAAAAACTATATTAGGCAACCTCTATCACTCCAAAACTTGCATTCAACAAAATAAATCCAAAATGGACACCTTTCTCCCTCCCGAGGCCCCTCCAAACGCCTCAGCCCACCTCATCGACTTCACAACCACCAACCCCCCAATCCCCGCTTTCGCCAACTCCTTCGCCGCAGTCATCGACAACATCCTCACCGAAGCAGAATGCACCGAGCTCATCCGGCTCGCAGAAGCATCCACCTTACCTCCCAACGACACAACCGCAACACCAACATGGGCACGCGCGATGATCAACGCAGGCAACGGCAAACAAACACTAGCCACAGACACGCGAAATTGCGGCCGAATCCTGTTCGACAGCCTCGACTTGGCCGATAAACTGGTGAAAAGAATGATGCCGTTTTTGCAGGAGCTCGGAATTGATCGGGTCGAGAACAAACTGTTCGTGAAACAGGGGACAGTGTACCGTCTTTCAAGGCTGAATGAGCGATTGCGGTTTTTGAGATATGAGGGTGGGGAATATTTTCGTCCGCATTGGGATGCGATGTATAAGACACCTGATGGGAAGGAGAGGTCGTTTTATACGATTCATCTTTATTTGAATGGGGAGGGGGAGCAGGATCTTGAGGCGTTGAAGAAGGAGGAGGAGAGAGTGGCGAGCTTGTGGAAGGAGGAAGGGGATGGTGTGTTTAACCGGGACATCAATGGGAAGCTTCTGGGCGGTGCGACGTCGTTCTTCCCCCGGTATGAACAGCAGGATGTGCAGGTTCGGGTGTTTCCCAAGGCTGGGTCGGTGTTGGTGTTTCAGCACAGAGATCTTCTGCACAGTGGGGATTCTGTCTTCCAGGGGGTAAAGTATACGATGAGGACGGATATCATGTATTGCGAGGAGTGAATGCTATAATTCCTAGTATACAGATACCATACAGATACCAAATCAAACAAGTCTGGCTTTCATAAACTGGGCGACCTTCAACACAGCCGGATCAACAAACTCATCCTGATCATAAAAGTCCACATGCCTCGCCTTTGGCACGATGACCTTCTCAGTAACATAGGAAATCAACTCATCCAACTTTTCCGTATGCCACCTCGACTCAGCCTTCTCCCCCGCAATCAACAACACAGGCTGTTTCAAGTACAAATCAGCCAAATTAAACGCATCAAAAGTCAAAATCCGCGGCACACTCCGCAGCAGCATCTTATTCTGCGCCCGCGGATGCTGTCCTCTCTTCGTAAGATAATACTCATGCGCCTCCCTCATATCAACAGGCGTACTATCCTCCAACTTCAACGGCACATAAGGCACAGTCTCATACTCAGCTCCCTTACCCTCAGCACTGATCTGCTTTGCAGCCTTTACAATGATATCGCGCTGCTTCGCGGGTGCATCCTGTCCATACCATCCATATCTCCCCGAGTCACCAATGTTCACCAAACTAACCGTCGCAACGCACTTTATCCGGTGATCGGCTTTCGCAGCTGCAACGGCATACCCGCCTCCAGCGCAGACACCCACGATCCCAATCTTCTCTGGGTCAACCGTGTCAAGGCGCTCGAGGTAATCGACAACGCTCCAGATATCGCTGACTCGGGCATTCGGGTCTTCGAGGAAGCGGGGCTCGCCCTCGCTGGCTCCTTGGTGGGAGGCATCGAAGGCGACAGTTGTGACGCCGTGCTCTTCGGAAAGCTTTTTGGCGTAGGTGCTTGCTGTTTGTTCTTTGACGCCGCCGCCCGGGTGGACGATGATTAGGGCGGGGGTCTTGGGAGTGAAGGGTTTGGAGGGCTTGAAGAGGAGCCCGGAGAGTTTGAGTGTTCCCTTAGGGATTGAGACGGAGGTCATTTTTGTAAGTTATAACATGTGTTTAATTAGATGAACTGATCATGACGGGAGACAGCAGTGTCCTTTAAGGGGGCCCATACTTATAGGTTGAGTGAGCATGGGCTGACGTTCGTTGGCGACTGATTATAGTTTGGAAAATGTCATAGAAAACCCCGCAAAATGCCCAAGCTAACCCCAGATTGGCCCTTGATCGCAAGGTCTGGGACCACCCAAGTTGTTTGGATACAGGAAGCTCAAAGTTCTGAGGTCATTGTAGCTTCATAGTACTTATTCAGGAAATCAGTGGAACCCATACACACCGCTAGGCCAAAGAAAGAGACCTAATCGCTTAATGAGGCGAAGATGATACAACATCCACCAGCATTAACAGGATTGTGCATACCAGGATGTCAAACGCGAACCTGGTTACCTGCAATTCCTCTTTGGGAATAGCGGATTCCCATGATGCGGAAGGTGGAGCTCTACCATAGTTTATTCCTATTAAGGTTAGACCCACCGATCTGGACATTTCAATACATATCTCAGGCATTCAACTCTGCAATCCCAAGAAAACACTGCGAGCATGTGGCTAACTCGTTCCTGCATATTTGCTAGTAACACAGGTTGGGCACTGTACGACAGACGCATGTACAACAAGTCAGGGTAGATTAGCGCCTCCTGCATTCACGGCCAGCAATGACCCGGCTAGGCTGATACACAACTCACCAATTATTAGGAGATAACGAGGCGATTATGACCAGCAAAGAGGTTTAGAATTCCTGAGCTAATCTATCTGGCACATGCAGAAGTGAATTGTAAGTGTAGTTGAGTGTTATAAGTAGCGAATACGCCACGGCGCTTACAGTCTTCAAGTCTCCCACCTATTGCTATTCGATTCAAGACATATCAACGTTTCCTCAACTCGTTTAAAGCCCTCCAATGAGCTCAACTCAGCAAACCAACCAAATTCCCAGGCAGTCGGTCGAGCATGACGATAAACCGAAAGAAATCGACCCTCGGGACCGTGCTGCCATAACCGATGGCCTATCGGATCAATCGAACATGGAACTTCTGTCCAAGGCTGGATGTGCTACAAAGAGGAACAGACTAAAAGATGGGAGCAGCACTCGAGCATCTCCTGCCCCGGAGAGTCGATCTTCATGTTAGTTGTCTCCTTCAACTTTTGACGATGTTGTGTTCGGGGGGAGGTTAATCTTATCAACAGGAGTGAGATAACGGTGCCTTTATCATTTGTTGTTAAAGAGGGAGTGCCTGTCTTCGAGCGAATCTTCTGGAATGGGACATATTGTGTTACTGTACTTCGGATCAATTTCATTATTGTTATTTGATTGGGCTGTTTAGCTATAGCATCTATTTTTTTTGACTCGGGCGATTATATTGGCGTCAAATACTGTGATTGGTGCGCTGGTAGCTGTTTGTTTGTTTGTTCCGGCCACTGTCTTTGGGTAGAATCTCTATTTTCGGTTAGCAATTCAATCTCCCTTTATGCCCCCTCTATTCCTCTTACCAATTTCTCACCGCATCAGCTAACTATCAGCTCTGCTTGCTTTCATTCTTATAGAGTACCGAAAGGTATTATACCAGCTGGTATACTTAACCCTCAAAGCAATGGAGTTCGACGACATTGGCCTCGCCGCTTACAGAGAACAAGCGCTACAATGGGGAGAGCATTTTAGAAAGTCTGCCTTGGGAATCTGCGACTTGGCAAATATATATCGGAAACACGACGACTGCATGTTTCGCTCTATACATTATGGTGGCTTTAATTTCTGCATCTGTCTTTCCTGGGACGATGGAGGAGAAGATTGGCTGATTCGGTTTCCTCTCCCTGGGTGTTCAATGTTTATGGACAACAAAGTACTCAATGAGGCGTCGCTCATGAAATACATTGCAGACAACACCAATATTCCCGTACCACGTGTTGTCGTTTACGGGAAAGCAGAAGATAGTACAACTGGTCTTGGGCCATTTATCATCATGGCTTGGGTGGAGGGGACGCCAATGTCAGAGATTCTTCGCAAGAAGACCCAAGAAGAAGAAAATGACGACTATGTATTAAACCTGGATATCGATAAGAAGACGTTGGAGACCCTATACGGTCAAATGGCGGGTGTTTTGCTAGAACTTTGGAAGCTCGACTTTGACCGAATTGGTACCCTACGCCTGGATGAATCCGGCAAGCCATCAATAAAAGGACCGCCGTTGACGCAAGAAACAAACGAATTGATCCGGACAGGCAACGTGCACAATTGCGTTCCTTCTGGTGTCTATCATAGCTCTGTCGACTATATTTTTTTCACTTTTGGAAAATGCAGAAGATAAATCTGGAGAGACAGCGGAATAGTGTCTTTGGTGCGGAGGACTGTCGAGAGAAATACACATGCCGCCACTTGATGAAAGCTATCGCGTTGAATTTCATTCGCAACAACAATGGCCCATTTAAACTGTTCTGCAATGAACTTCATCCAAGGAATGTGCTTGTGGATGAGACCACGCTTCAAATTACTGGTTTCATTGATTGGGAATGTTGCTACGCAGCCCCGCCCCGATTCTCAGAATCCGTTCCCTGGTGGTTAATCCTGCAACGACCAGAAGACTATATGAACGACAAATCATACATTCCTCGCTATCTCGGCAAAGCAGACTTGTTCCTGCGGATCCTACAGCATAGAGAGGATGTAAGAGGTACAGACGCGACTACGGATCGACTATCGGGCGCGCATGCGACAATCACCCCGAGACAAGGCTATCTGGTCCAACCTTTCCTGTGTAAAATTCACATCCGTAGATGGAATTTATTGGAATATGTTTGATGGATACTGCCGGAGTCCATCATCCAGGGCAGAACGAGTGCATCCTACAAACGTGGAAATGCATTGACATCGTGAGGACTTTGTGCGGTCTAGGATCAGTAGTCTCCAGGAGTATGACGTTGAGATGGACAACAGCTATAAGGTCGGATATAAGGAAGAAGTATATCGTCCGCCCACGATCACGGACAAACAGGTATGAAGCCTGACTGTTTGTGTGCCAGCCGCTAACGGTTATTTAGAGCAATACGGAAAGTCATTTGTATTTCACTCGTGCTCTGGGTATATTTACGCTGGCAGTGGCTGTTAGTCTATGTGTCAAGCAGTTTCGCATTTGATCCTTGCCCTACAGATGTATACCCATGGAAGTTTTTACATAGAATATGGATTAACATAGAGAGTACTCGTTAATTCAGTTTAACCCAATGCAAACAAAAAGAAAAGCGCTAATCCTAGTACAGAAACCCAACCTGAACTCCATATCGCCTGTAACACCATAATTCATCCATATCGTGTTGACCTAGTCACCGACTAGTCATGATCCGAAACTGCCTTACTGCGTGTTCTGCATCACTTGGCCCATAACTTCAATAATCCTGTACCTCACCATCATAGCCATAATCGCGCCGCACATTGCCACTCATCTGCCCATCCCCAACGGTATTGTATTCCTCATCCTCATCCTCATCCTCATCCTCATCATCATCATCATCATCATCATCATCATCAACCTCGTCAACCCCCCTCTGCTGCAAAGGAAGCCCTCTAGCATCAACCCCCCTCTTACCCCCCGTAACAAGATTTTTATAAGCCGCGGAAAGACCCGCACCCACATCCACCCCGCGCTGCTCCTTCCGCTGAAGAGGATACTCAAGCGCATCAAGAGCGTCCTCCGAGTCATAGATCTCATTGTCCACCGCGCGGCTGTTAAGCACTTCCTCCGGATCAGCTAGCCAGCCAGTGGGGTGGTAGCTGGTTTGAATATTATCAGGAAGGAGGTGATCCGGGAGATGCTCGGCACGTCGGGCATTCTGATGCTCCTGCTGCTGTTGCTGTTTTTGGAGACCCTCCGCGACACCGCGCACTACCGCGGCAAGCGCTGGGACCTTGATGTCGTCACGCTTGATCTTGTCCTCGCGCTGACTGCGCGAAAATAATGGGTTGCGGCCGGGCTCAGTGCTGGCACCGGGACGGGCAATTGGGGTGTAAACTGGATGGAGGTTCGGGTTGAATTGATGTGGGGGGCCTGTTACTGTTAGTTTGGACTTTGGATGGTTTGGTTGGAGTAACTTACGCTGATCAGGGATGGAGATAGGGATGTGTGCGAATTTAGGAGTTCCGATGTGTGTAGTAGGTTTGTTCAGGGTTGTGGTGGTGGTGGTAGTGGTGGTTGTTGTCGTATTTGTTGAGCGGAAGTTCGGGGGAGCAGGGGCCGCGAAGGCGATGGTGGTGAGGGTGCTGATGAGGATGAATTGGTAATGCATTTTGATATATTGCTTTATTGTAGATATATTTTCTTTGAATTGTTGTTTGCGATTGAAGCGGATTCAGGGTCCATTTATTCTACATGCACAAGGTGAACGAGGCTGAATTGTATAGCCCCCCCGATTGGTTTCGGCCCCGTTCCCAATATTTGGGGCCGAACCACAAGGCTAAGTGAGACTTGCAATTAACTATCTAGCTAAAAAGAGGCTGTGCATAGTACCAAGTATCCCAAAATTAACCATAATATTAACCAAAATAGTACATAATATACAGAGCTCATAATAATAGTATCGTTGTTGCAATCAACCCCTAACCCAATACTCCCTCAACCCATCCTCACTAACACACTTCCACTTCCCAATATCCCGGTCCTCCTCCCTCCGATCCTGCATATTCAGCTTCAGCCCCAACCCCAAATTATACGGCCGATACTCCGGATCCCTGCGCAAGCGTCTTACAACACTCCCATGAATCATGGCCTGCTTCGGGAGTGGCCGTCGCAAACCATGGGTGTGCCAGCGGGTCATGACGATCAACCCATCAGGCTGAACGGCGGGTCTCTTAAACGGTAAATACTCCAACAGTCGCCAGAAGAACGTTGTGAGGCCCTTTCCGGAGTCGAAATCGAGCGAGTCGTGGATTTGGGCTGTCTCTGCCGTCCGGACTGTGTCTTGGACTTGGCAGAGTGTTGTTTCTGTGGTTGTTGGCGATGTGGGCGTTTGTCCTGGGGATGTCACCTCCCATAAATCGGGTGTTAGTTGCTCGATTTTCTTCTCGTCGAAGGTCAGGCCTGCGCGCACGGCTTCGTTTACCATCCAGGCGAGCGGGATGTGCGATGTGGGATATGTTTCGTTGTTTTCTCTGTCCGGTCGCCAACCTCCGCCGACGTCGCTGTGGTCGCCTGCGAAGTAGATCTCTTCGAGGTCTGTTGGTGCATCGTCTTCGGGACCGTCTGAGTCTGCCGCGAAGACTTCCTCGGTCTGCTCGTATATGATCGGTCGGCGACGCTTGATGCCCGATTCGTTGGCGAATAGCACAGGCTGGAATTTAATCCGTCGCTCGTCGATACTAACCGCATGGCGAGTGATGATCGGTCGCGGCTGACAAGCATTCCAGTTCGTACTCCCGCTATTCCCACTACTCTTCTCAAACTCAGCGACGCTGTTGACTGTGTCGAATAAACCGAGGAAATAAACTCTGTCGATCGGCCGACACATCGTCTCCCTACTAATCCGCAAAATCTCATACGCCCGATGCCGTCTCCTATGCGACTGCGGCGCAAACTTCCAATCCGTAAACGCCTCCCAGACGAACGGAATCAACTCTTCATTATCGGCACTAATCAACCCGACATAATCGAGCATCTCGTTCAGGAAACGCGCTGTATACGCGCCCCGTGAGAAGCCGAAGAGGTAGATTTTCGAGCCTGGTTTCCATCGGCGCGCGAGGAACCGGTATCCGCCGATGACATGTTTGTTGAAGGAGGTTGCGAGGGCGAGGTCGAGGGCTTTCTGGGTGTTGAGTTTCGTGGTTGGGCGGAGGGCAAGGCTTGCGAGGCTGCTGGGGGAGATTTCGGTGCCGATGCCGGCTTTTCATTTGTTAGCATTTTGACTGAGGATAGATCAAGGGAAGGGAAGCGGCATACGCTGATAGTAACAGTAGCGATTCTCCTTCGTTCGGTCAAGGAGACGGAAGATCTTGAGGATGTTGCTTTCACCTCCGTCGGCACGGAAGGTGTTTCCTGTGCCGTCGAAGCAGAGGACGAGTTCTCTTTCGTTTTCTTGTTCTTTTTCCATGATTATACACAATACTGGTGGTGATACTGTTCGAAAATAATTCTTTTACATGGCACTGACGAGGACACGGTATTTATAACGGTGAACGGTCTTCCAGAACCGGTAAGTAAGCTGATAGTTTATGGATCGGCCTGATGATCACGCCCGGTTCACCTTTAACCCGTTACCCTGAGGTTCTCCTGATATCATATTGAGTCACTAAGGCTGTGATATAGTTACAAGCCAGAGCCTTGCTGACGAGGCTTTGAAGTTTAAGTTCATTGAGTCGAGAGTCAGAGCGGAATGTGATATAATATGAGATGTATTTGCCGAGGCACTAAAACAGGCATTTGTGGCGGAGGCATTGGCATTCATTGGTATTGATAATACAGGGTATGCATGTTGATCAGAAACCGGATAGAATCATAGCAAACTGCCCTGTCATATTGTAGAAAGCAAGGCGTGGATATTCGGATACTCCCGTTTCGGCACACTCCAGAAAAAGAACCCAAACACCCACAAGAACCCAAGGATCCTACATCCCCTGACCCTTTCCTTCGTCCACCTCCTAAGCATCTTCACAACAACACTCTCAACCGCACCCGCGACAAAATTCACCAAGAAAAACCATACCTCCCTCCACCCAACACTCCCCCAAACCCATCGCATAACAACCGCATGCGAACACCCGCTGATCGCAAACACCACAAACACGCACCACCACCGCTCCACCACGCCCCCCGGCCTCAGCCGCAAACCCCGTTGCCCCACGCACCGCCCGTAGTTCGTATACGCCCGGTAAACGAGGCGGTGCCAGAAACGGCCCCAGAAGCCGCGAAGGGTGTATGCCTTGCCCGGGGAGCCGAAAAGGGGGGTTTGCCAGTCGGTGGTGTTGTCGAGGCGGAGGATGATGGTGAAGAATATGCCGAGGGCGTCGTGGGAGCAGTCGAGAGTGAGGTAGGCGGTCCAGATCCAGTCGATTGCGCTGAGGGAGCGGATTGCCGTCTCTCTGTATGTTATGGGGCTGTCGGGGGTGGGTGACAGTAAACGGCGAAAGTAAATCTCCTTGGTCGGGGAAAAGTCGTCGGCTGTCAGGGGCAGGAACGGGCCTGGGAATATGTATGTTGTCCACAGGTACATAAGCGACAGGTGCAGTGTGATGCGCGCCACGCGCACGATGGTGAAACGGATCCGACTCTGTGGAGGGTCATGATCGCGATCGACTGTATGCGCACCGGGTACCTGTCGTGCTGTTTTTAGAAACTGGGGATTGCTCCAGAGCTTGTATGCCGCGACAAAATTATATCGCTTGTCCGGCGACGGGCGCGGAACAACCCATTGCTCGATATATAACAGCGATGTAACATGGACGAAATACACGGCGAGACCAATGGCCCAGAGGTCTGCAATGTCCTCAAGCTGGTTGGCGGTGATTAGAGAAATGTAAGATGAGAGAAGGATGAATGGGAGCGACCAGAGGCGGGTTGTGTGGTGGAGGGCGATAGACACGAAAAACACGGATATTAGAAACGAGAATACTGGAAGTAACATGGTGCTTGCGATCCAGTGCGATTCAAACAAATCCTTCATCCATCGCCATATATCTTTGTTTAGGCTAACTGCGATATTGGGGGTGTCAGCAGTGTGCCTTGAATATGTGCCTTGGATAGCTTCGTATTTTCCAAATTAGAAGTCGGCCCCAATCTGCCCCAATCCCCAGGCGCATTTTGGATTCACTGCCATGGGGCCGAATGGCAACTAAATGTTATAAAAGAACGTTAGATATCGTCTCAATTATCATCATCATCATCATCATCATCAGCAGCATCACAATCAATCAATCAATCAACCAACCAAACAGTCATCACTCTCAATCTCAATCTCAATCCATCTTTCTATCTCTCTATCTCTACCCCAATACACAATCCAACCATCAAAATGAAGACCGTCTTCGCTGCCCTCGTCATCGCCCTCTTCGCCTCTTTCCTCCAAATCTGCCCCGCTCCCATCGGTGGCCTCGCCAGAATCGGCGGCCGTCTGATCAAGGGTGCTATCGATGCCGGCTCCGACATCAACGACGAAGTCCAGAACAACTCCCGCCGCACCCTGATCACCCTCGACGGCGACCACTTTGACGAGCACGCCTACCTCCAGGCCCGTGACGATGACCCGTTCGCTGGTCTCCCCGAGCCCGCGGCCACCCAGTGCAAGGACCAGCTCAAGGATGTCACGGTGAGCTTTAAGATCAGCGGCAACACTGTTACTATTGGAAGTGTGCCGGCGACTTGCATGACTCTGGCGACTGTTTTCTTGGGTGACAACCCGGGTGCTCACGGTCCTATTCCTATGAGTGAGTCTTTCTTTAACCTTTCTGGTGATATATTCCGAAGTTAATAATATATAGGCTCCTCGAGCTTGAAGTACACCAACGTCGACCAGGGTGATATCCAGCAGCTGCGCAGCATCATGAAGCAATAGATTAGACGGTTCGGTTCGGTTCGGTTTATAGATACAGGTAGCGGTGTTTGGTGTTATTTTGGTCATTATTTCCTTTGATCTCTCGATGTTTTTATGCGATCTGTCTATATTTTTGTTATGGGTCATGCTTTTTATGTGTTCTTTCATGCGATTGGTGTGCCTGGAGTTTGGATGCAACGGAGATTACCCGAATAGGAAATCCTAAATTTGAGAACTCATTTCAGATTGATTATCGGCCCTACTTCAGCCTAGTCTATAGTAACGCCCATTAATAGGATCTGACTAGGGTCCTGTATCAGATCAACAGCCGAACCGAGGATATCTGTTGAAACGGATTTGTAAGGTTGTATCAGATTTGTAGGCTCCAAGTATAAATTCTCTTCGTTTCTCGAACGATTCTATCTGTCAATCCATTCATTCTTTATCAGAGCAGGTCTCTTATCACTTTATTCATTCTTTATTATACTCACCCACTCATCAAGATGAAGTACTCCCTCACCCTCATCGCCCTCGCCAGCACAGCTCTAACGGCTCCCACCCAGCCCGAAGAGCGCGGCCTCTTCCCTGGCTCCAGCTCCGGCTCCAGCTCCGGCTTTGGTGATTTGTTTGGCGGGGGCTCTGGATCCGACTCCAGCTCTGGCACCAGCTCTGCCTCTGGCGCTGCGTCGACCCCGTCGTCGACCTCGACCACCACTTCCGCCCAGGGAACGGATGCCCTGGGCGACTTTAGTAACCTTCTCGGCGGTTCTTCCTCGTCTGGTACGTCCCAATCCCCCCCCCCCCCCCCTTCCCGGCTCAATGTGAACACAGGTTGATGATTGAATAGTCGGCGGAAGCACCGAAAACGGCGTCACCGACAACAACGGATGCCAGCCTTTGACCTTCATCTTCGCCCGCGGCACCACCGAAATGGGCAACATGGGCTCTGTCGTCGGACCACCCGTCGCGAAGCAACTAGCCTCCCAGACCAACAATAAGGTCACCGTGCAGGGTGTGGACTACCCCGCTGATGCTGCTGTACGTCCTGCCCCTCCCCTACCCACCTATACCTCACCCCCATAGCAGATATACTGATAAGTGGTAAATAGGGCAACGTCTCCATGGGCTCCTCCGGCGGCCCCAAAATGGCCTCTCTCGTCAAACAAGCTCTAAAGCAATGCCCCAAAACCAAAGTCGTGCTAGGCGGCTACTCGCAAGGCAGCATGGTCGTGCACAACGCCGCCAACAGTCTGTCCGCGGACCAGATCTCCGCAGCTGTGCTGTTCGGAGACCCGTTCAAGGCGCAAAGTGTGGGGAAGTTGGATGATAGTAAGAGGAAGGAGTACTGTGCGCAGGGGGATCCGGTTTGTTTGAATGGGGGGAATGTTATGGCGCATTTGAGCTATGGGGATGATGCGGAGGAGGCGGCGAAGTTTTTGGTGGATGCTTCTGGTGTGAGCACTTCTTAGGTTGGAGTCTTGTATATACTTCGTTGAGGTTAGAGAAATTGAGGGAGTAAGATGAGTGGTAACTATAAAGGATGATTATTAGACCAACTCTGTAGGCTGGGTATACTTTGCTGCATTGGCTCGATTGTGATGACAAATCAAAGAGAATGGATAGTTAAGTAAACGGTATTATTACTATATTAGACTAGCTAATAGCCATGTACTACTCTGTAGACTCTAGAAAACATGCCCTGGGCATACTATACAAACTACCCAGAGGGTAGTTGTACCATAGACATGTTATGTTGATCGCTCCCAGCTTAGAAGACCTTGAAACCACCAGGCATCAGAGTCTGGAAGACACCATACGGGTCATACTTCTGCGCAATCGATTGCAACTCCTGGTGGTTCGCAGGCCCGTATCCGGGGAAGATCTCCTGGAAGCCAGCGGCGTCGCCCCTGTGTCTGTTAACACCCGCATACACCAAAGAAACCATATAAGGAAAAAAAAACTCACATGTAATTGAAGGGGTCGTAAAGACCAGCCTTCTCAGTCGCATCGTTGATCTTGTTGGTGGTTTGCTCAACCCACTCCATAACAGCATCATCATACTTGCTCCCCGTCCACTCAACAACCTCCGCATAGCACAAGTACACCTTCTTAGGGTCTAAGCCGAGGGCGTTGCCGCCACGCTTGGCAGAGGCTTCCATCCACAGGGAACCAATGGGCTGCCAGTCCAGCTGGATGGTGGTGAGGTTTGCGGCGGGGACCTTGGCGTAGAGCTTGGGGAGTTCGGCGAAGAAGGTGCTGTTGATGATGCTGATGCCTTGGAGGAGTTCGGTGCGGTTGGTACCTGTTACGGTCCCGGCGACGAAGATGTCGCTGTCGTCGTATTAGTACGATGAATTGGAATAAGGGGGGAGTGAGGGGAAGCGTACTTGATGTGAGGAATGACCATGGCGGCGGTCTCATCGGCGAATTCGCGGACGGTTTTGAAGGCGAGCGTGTTGCTGACAGCGGGGATATCGGTAAACGGCTTGAAGACATCGGGGTAGCTGATCATGTCACTGTCGTAGAACAGAATCACAGACGCCATGGTAGTCTTTCCAGGGACGACGGCAGGGACAACATGGGTCTTGGGGTCAGAGATATCGGCCGAGAACGTAGCAGCAGCCTATCTAGTCAGCACCCAACCTACCAAATCAATTGGAAATGGGAAAAAAGGCATACCTCCAAGAACTGATCAAGATACTTCGCCTCAACCGTATAAGTACCACCCCAGATCTTCGGCGACTTAATAGTCTCGACATCAAACCGGGTAACAATACCAAAGTTACTGCTTCCACCCTTCAAAGCCCAGAACAAATCAGGAAGATGCGTCTTGTTCACGTTCGTCAGCAAGCCGTCCGCAAGCACAATCTCGTAGTTGACCACGCTGTCAGCGGCCCAGCCGACTTCATTGCCGTAGAAGTTGACTCCACCGGCCAGGAGCAGACCGGGGACTCCGACGGGGCCGATGCGGCCGCCGGGGACGGCGAGGCCGTGGGGTTCGAGGTATTTGTAGACGTCGGACCAGCTACACATATATTAGTGAGGATTATGATTGAGTTGGGGGTGGAAGGGCATACCGGTATGCCGGACCAACGGAGAGCAAGGACTCATCCTCCGACAGATGCAGGGTCGTTAAGTTAGACATGACAATCAACACGCCATCGTTGATGTTATTCGCGCCCTGCATCAACATCAATTAGCACCTATCCTCCCACACCTAGTAGACTCAATCCCTATACAGGGTGTATAAAAGACTCACCTTAATCCCCATATGCCCCCCACCACGCACCGCAAACTGCGCCCACGCATCAACCAACTTCTTCACCCCCTTCGCCAACTGCTCCCCCGACTTCGGCCGAAAGACACACCCCGGCGAGAGAATTTCCGTGTTGGACCAGAACTCCTGAGACTCATACTTGTACACGCTGGTGTTGGGGGCGTAGACGGAGCCTGGGAGGGCGTTTTTCAGCGTCTGGCAGCCTGAGTTGGCAGTGGCCGAGACGGCTAGGGTGACTGCTGCGAGGGCGGAGGAAAGGCGCATTTTTGATGGTTTTTGGTTTTTAGTTTAGTTTTTTTTTTTTTTTTTTTAATATATTAAGAGTCAATATAGTGTGAAGAAGTGAAGAAGGATTCAGGGAATCCCAGTAAATAAGAAAAACGAATACATGGCCGGGGGAAATGCCGGAATGGACTAGTGCTAAGCGCAGACTAACAGCAGGCTAAATGCGCTAAAAGGGCTCCTTTCCGATGCTAAAGTTGAAGATCGGGCCCGGGGGGGAGGGCTTAATTAAATCCCTGAATCAGGTTTCCGTGGTCCGTGATTATCGCATTATTTGTATTTGCATAGCCATAGTACAAGTAAAGTCTCCGTGGAGAACTGAAGAAACCCCAACACCGCGCTATATAACAAATAGAACCCGTAAATCAAATCAAAATAAACATCGTAATAAAACAGATCACCTCCGCAACCCATCCTCAACATCAAACTGCACCGTCCTCACAATCCCATCCGCCTTACCCGACCCCAGCCCCGGCGGTGCAGCCGCCTCCTTCAACACCACCTGCTCCTCACTATCCCGATCCCCCATGGTTCCCCCTTTCCACGTACTCGTAGAATACTGTTGGAAATTCCCCGAGAAGTTGGGATTATCGCTCCTTGGAATCGAGTTGAGCGGGTGTCCGTATTTCTTCGAATGCGAGTACGAGCCGTATCCGCCATATGATAGACCAAGGAGCTTGGGGAAGTAGCGGCGCACGAATGGGCGCATGGCTGTTATGCAGCCGCCGACGATGCCGAGGTTGAGTTCGATGGCGCACCACATTAGGGCGTCCGTGGTCGTCCAGGTTAGATCGGGGGAGTTCATGAGGATGTATAGGGTTGACAGGCGGATGCAGCTGACGACGCCAACACTACGTTCATTAACAATCTGCACTTTAACCAAGATAGTAGGGGGAGGAAGGCTTACAAACACCCCATCGTAAGAATCACCCCAACAGCAATCTTCTGCCTCATGGGCATCTGCAACTTCCACAACCACGGAATCGGGACCAACACCGTCGCAAAGTCCGTAAATATACCCAATCCCGCATTCGCAAAGTAAAACACCGGTCTGTTCATACAGCTTCCACCCGTGATTGTCGCATCCCAGCTCTTCGCAATCGGAGTGCACGCGAAGACATTGGCGAGCACACTGCCAACCTCGTAGCCCACGGCGACGAAAACGACGAACCACACAGCGATGTGGAAGGAGCGGCTGGGGAAGATGCGGAGGTAAAAGACAAGGACGGAGACTTTGCAGAAGCCGGTGGCGGCGCAGTAGAAGATTGCTACGATCATGTTTTCCTGTCGCGTCACTGTTAGCTCGTTCATTCAGGTTTCATGTCAGTGTAGGGTTGGAGGCGTACCTTCATAAACCATGGCGAGAGATTAGGCATAGCAGGAACATCCCACATATGCTTCCCAAGACCCCAATTGAGCATATCCAATGTCACAGCGGTCATGACAATAGACAACAGTAAAGCAATAATCATCAAGTCTGTCACCGTCAGCCCTGCACCCACATCATTATATCCCAGATACCAGATAAAACGTACAATCATCAGCCTGAAAGTTCCTCACAATACACACTCTGGTCCAGGTACGCACGGCTAGCGCAAGCACCGCCAAGGGCAGAAAGATGCAATTCACAACAATAAACTTGGTCCCCTGGTACTCCGGGTCGACGAAGTTGGATGTCTTCCCTGGAGGGGGGCTCATGGCCGGGATGATCTGGGCGTCGGCCATTTTGGTTATTGCATGGGTGTAGTACTCTGTACAATAACCCGGGGTATAATAGTATAGAGAATGAAACAAAACAGCTATGAAAAAAAGGAAATAAAGGAAACAAAGAACGAACGGGGGGGATAATGATAATAATAAATTAAATGAAAGGAGCCCAGCAGCGAGAATTAAAAAAAAGAGAAAAGGATCAACCAAACTGACTGACATAAACCCACCACCGTTGAATATCATTGTTACGGAGGTAGTACTACATAAGAGTACATTATTATTCTAACAAACTTCCGGGGAATTGTCACCTCGCTCTCAATACGAAAGCCTATATCCTCCATACGCAGTACTCCGTATGTACGGAGAGTATAGACTTTCGGAACAAGACCCCCAAAGCCCTAGCCCATCTCTACTGCCAATATGAATCCCTAAGCAAAACCCAAACCATTCCCGAAGCAACTCGCCTGATAAACTCGCCCAAACTAACAAGCTAAATGACGATTTACACCAACTTTTGTCATTCTGAAACACCGGACATAATGACAGCAACGCCTGCAGACCCATATCGCGCAGAGTCTGTCCAGTATTAACTTTTGCAGGACACGGAGGAGCAGTTGCTCATTCGCATCCTTGCAGGATTGAGTAGGTGGTGGGCGAAGAAAAATGGGGCGGGCGATCCACGCACCGGAGATGTGGGCTCGGAGATCTTGCTGGATGCGGTCATTGCTCCTGGGTCCAGGGAGTTGGGTCATCGTCATCGTTCATCGGAGAGATGAGATTAGACCGGGGAGGAGGAAAAGAAATGTGATGAACTGGTATTTGTAGATATCGGGTTTGTGTATCTGTGCATTGATGGTGCTAGTAAATTGTGTGTACGGAAAATTTTGGTATACATGTGGGCAATGTAAACACCGAAGAGAATACATACTGACGGTAAGGACCGCGGAACCGGAAAGCATCAACGTAAAGTTTATGCTGAGTACTCAGAATTGGGTCTCCTACTCTGTACGGATACAGACCTTGAATTCAAGTCAAATCATCTCCCAATATCCCAATCTCCCCACTCTCTCTCCCGCCCCCCGAACAATACATTTGTTCACTGTCCCCTTCCTAGTACCACTACTGGCAATAACCCGGGCCATTGCTATGGATCCGATTCCCGTCCCCTGCCCTTCAGCAAGGTTATATCCTCCCGTCGTGACGAATCCAATCAGTTCCTCCTCCGTGGGGATCGGAAGTTCGTCTTCTCCGTCCCCTGAAAATGAACCTAATCCGGATCCAGACCCCGAGCTTGAACCAGAAATTAGTGATGTCGCTAGCGACCGGCGCGCGTCTTCTGCTGACATGCCCATGCTCAGTCCGGATTTGTTTTCTTTTGCAGGCGGTGTCTTATGTAATTTCTCCAGGTCTAGCCAGCGCCGCCCTATCTCCCCCTCAGGCAGGCGATAGATCCGCGCGCGTGGTGAAGGCGTGCCTCGACGCACCAGCCAGATCCGCACGGTCGCCAAGGCACCATTGTCGCTCTTGGGGTCCATCTCGTATTGGGCAGAGAGTTTTTGCTTGGCCTCGCTTGCAGGGATTTGGTGGATCGGGATGGGCGGGCTCAGATCCCGGGGATGTGCAGGATGTGCATCTGCATCTGCATTTGCAGGAGCATCTAATTTTCGAGCTTCTGCGGGTTGCTTTTCTTGGTGTTCTGCGTGCGGTTTCTGCGGCTCTTCCCGCGAGCCTAATAATAATCGCTCCCAGTCACATGCCCATCCACGACCGATCTCCCCCCTACTACATCCGTTACCCAAGTCCAGACGGTTGAATTCCACCCGTCGCCCCTTGGGTCGGCTCTCCCATTGCTTTTGTCGCTGTTCGCGCTCGTGCAGTTCCCATTCCCACCCCGCACGTGTACCAGGGAAATCACTCGGAAACCAGGGCGTCCCCGCCTCAAAGGCCAGTTGCTGCTGTTCCTGTAGTCCACCAAAGCGTGGATTACCACCGCTGGACAGCGGATAGTACATGAGCGAGTACCATACGGGAAGCACGCATTTCCAGGGTAGCAGCACGGTCCAGGATCCGGGTAGATTGTCGGCGTGATCGTTGTTCTTCTTTCCGGACGTTGTCGCCGGCCGAGATGCAAAGGCCAGAATTGGAATGTGCGGATCCGAATCCTGGCGTGAGGGGCGATTTCCGGGTCCGGCTAAGGTGCGTCGTCGGTTGATCGCTTTCTGGCTGGGGAGTTGTCGTGTGGCGGCCAATCGGGATGGTCGGTCGAAGAGCTTGGCGGTACTTTGGGTCTGGTCTGGTGGCCATGATGCGAGAAGCATGGCCTGGTCTTGCATATGCGTCTCGTCCGATGAAGCCCGCAAAGTTTGGGAGGGAAAATGAAGGCGGGGGTCAGAGACGGAGAAGGCAAGGAGGGCGTTCTGCGGTAGCGAGGATGGATTCGTAACTCCCAGTAATGACGCCCATGTAGCTTCTGGACTGCCAGAAGCTGGCGTCCCATCTGTAGGCTGTAGAGCCGCGATCAAGGCCTCTGTAGCTCCCGGTCCAGTCACCTCGATGCTACCAATCTCGAACCGCAAATCTTCCACCATCACCGGCGGACTCTGCATCTTAGAGGCCTCCAAGAGCTCATTCCACAGCTGCAAAAACGCAGATGGATGAACCCGAATAAAAATCCTCTTCCGATCTTTCTTCTTGCTGCTGTTGCTTGATGAATCCGCATCCGCATCAACATCAACCATTTCCACCTCCTTATCCAACTTCTCCTCCGCACCTCGTATCAACGTAACCGGCGCAATAGGACTCCTCTTCTCCCTCTCAAACACCCAAGTCTGCAACACCCTCGTCCCACCCCTCCACTTCCTCCCCTTCACCCCCCAAACCTCCTCCCCCTCAATCCCAAGACCCCTCAACACACCCTCAAGCCCCGCCTCACTCCCCTCAATCTGAATCGTAGATACATAACTCTCATCCCACGCCACGGCACCCCGCTGCCCACGCGCCCGGTGCGTCGGTCGATAACTCTTCTCCGTCGGTGACAGCGGGACCGCAAAGCGCCATGACTCTGTCATATGTGCGCGCTTTGCGTGGTATACATGTGTGGGTAGCCATGTCTTGCAGCGTTGGCGTTTCTTATACTTTGACTCTGGCGGCGGGGGACGAGAGAGCTTGTATTTCTTGATTTTGGGGACGCGGGGCGCGGTGTTGTACGCATGACTTCCGGAGGCTTCGAGCTGGAGACGGGTTTCGTGGGATTGTTTTGCTTTGGAGTGTGTTCGTTTGGATTTTGTTTTGCGGTTGAGGTTTTGTAGACGGCGGGCGGTTTCGAGGCGTAAACGGAGGTGGGAGGTTGGTTTGCGACGGCGGGCTGTTACCGTTGGGGTGTTGTCTTCTACCATCTGCCCATCATCAGCTTACTTCCTTTGCTATAACATCACTGGGGAATATAAGCGTACCTCCCGCTTAGCCCTCGCCCTCAACCGCTGCGGTACCCTCTTCACATTATGACTAGCCGTCCGCCTCCTCAGCGACCGCGGCACCTGCTGAAACGCGCGACTTGTGCCTGCAGCTTTCGACTGCTGGATGCCCCGTTCCAGAGCTTGGATCTCGAATTCACGCGCGGATAGGTACGCGGCGACATCGAGCTCGCCGGACGCGGAGAGGGCGGCGTCGGCGGACTGGGCGGCTAGGGTGCGCGCATCGAAGGTTTTGGCGCGTTTGCGGTCGGCGGAGGTTTGGGGGGTGGGTTTTTTGCGTTTAAAGGGTAGGTTGGAGGACATTTTGGTGTTTGTATTAGTGGTGGTTTGGAGTGTGTAGAGTGAGCACTGGGTTTGGTGAAGAATCGATCGGCCGAAACGGGTTTAGCGCAGTATACAGCCAGAATAAACACGCAGCCACAACGCTGTTTAAAATAGGATAATCCAGTCAATCCTGGTAAAAACTCGCTTACTGTAGATCCTGGTGCTACACACTGGGGGTCTGGGGCAAGGTTAAGCTTGACACTACTGGAGGTAACACTACGGCTGACATCATCGGGCAGGTATGGAAATTTTTCATAGCTTCGTTATTGTATTTTTCTATGAGAAAAGCTTTGGATCTATCGACGCGTGGCCATTATCCTCCGATAAAAATTATTGATTAAGCATTTACAGCTGGTTGAGGACGTGCTCGGCACGAGAGAACTGGTCCAGTTAGCAGAGTTCACTTCAGTATATACAAAGAACAGGGACATACCTCAAGGTGGTTCATCGAGGGCTCACGAGCAGCGTAGGTGACCTTGCCGTGGTCGATGATGATGGCGTAACGGCCAGTGCGGCCCTCGTCGTCAGCCCAGCCAATGCTCTTGGAGAACTTGGCCTGGGGGTCGGAGAGGAAGAGAATGTCGTCGTTGGTGACCTGGTTGGCCTTACCCCAGGCGCTCATGACGAAAGCATCGTTGTAGGCAAGGACGGCAACAACGTCGACACCCTTCTTGCGGAGCTCGGGGAGCTTCTCGACGTACTCGGGGACGTGGTTGGCAGAGCAGACGGGGGTGAAGGCACCGGGGAGGGCGAAGAGGACGACCTTCTTGTCGGCCCACTCCTTGGAGGCGAAGTAGTTGATGGGGATACCGCACGAGGTGATCTCGCCCTTGTCCTCGGACCAGGGGATGTACCTGCTCTGGTCAGTGTCTTGAAGAGCGCAGAGAAGAGCAGAGAAGAGAAGAAAAAAGAACTTACGAGAAGACGACGTCAGAGGGGAAAGAGTCACCAGCGTTGATACCAGACATTGTGAAGGTTGTTGTGGTGGGTTGAGTGGGAAAGAGAAGTGTAGTAGAGTAGTGTAGTGGTAGAGTGTGAAAGAAGAGTGGGAGAAAAGAGAGAGAGGATGGGGTATATATAAGACCGAGGAGGGGCAGCCGTGGCGTGGATCCACTAGCCTATTCACCATTATCTAATCCTACATAGTACAGGTTCAATTCATTATTACTGTATTCTCATTGATCATTACTGCTCTCATAATAACACCCGATTGCTCATGCCACTCCCCCAGAAAGATACCGAATGTGTTGGACGGGATTATCAAGAAAGACCGTCTGGACGCCCCGCCGTCGGTCCCCGCCATCCGTGGTTACAAATATGTATCCAGTTCTGTCACCGTGACCAGGTATATTTTGGTCAATTGGTACTATCGAATGGTCTATTTACTCTAGCAATCAAGGAATTAACAATTGACTCTATACAGAGCAAAATATACCTGTAGACAGACGGCAAAGGTCTCTGTACAGAGTACTCACCGCCCACATCATTGCCCCACGGTAGCTACACGTGATACTCGGGATCCATTTCTCGGACATGAAAACGGCTATTCTGCTTATTCCGGTATTTGGTCGAACCGTCTTGCCACTATTGCCATACGTGTTATTACCAAGGATTTCCTTCTCCGGTTCGAGTCAAGCGATAACCCCCCTCGTAGACTGGTATGATAACATCCACGTGTCATCCACCAATCACATCCCGCGTCGATTAGCGATCACGGGATTCTAGAAGCTGGCGATTATCTGATCGTTATCAATCATTCCCTCCATAATAAGGAGAACAGATAGATGACAGAAAAGAACAGTCCATTTGCCTGTTCTCCTAGCCTGTTATCGACCGCGTACCAAGCACATATTCCAAGTCACTGAGTACCCGGGTAGTTACTTTGTACGGACTACTGCTCCGTACCCGGCATCAACCTTATGCCACCAAGGTAGATGTTTTCTTTGTGCTTGTAGATCATGACAGCTGTCTTGCATGATTCAAGTTTCGCGGTAGTGGCTTGTGAGTTCAATGAGGCCGGGATGCAATATATATCTCCGCATCAGGTGTCTGCGGCACCGTGTATAGAACCATTTGTGTAGGACCTGAACTATACACAATTTTGGAATGCCCATTGAATGAGCTTAGATATTCACGCAAACGCGACACATGCTGTTGTTATCTACCGTAACCGGAAGGATGTTGATGCTTCCGGATGTCTATACCCGGATATGATTCGTTAAATTTCTACATATGTACATCTTACAGCACCGTCGATCTTGATCTACCAAATGAATACGAGGCTTAATAATGGCTGTCATATCTATCGCGCTGATATAGAGGTCTCATAACGCTAATCGACTTGAACATGGTTATAGCCTAAGAAGCCTGCCTTCTCTATCATCCGAAGATTCTCCGGTGAGAAACACCCTGGTGAGCGGCTACCAGTTTCCGATCGAGAAGCCGGACCGCCTGTTCTGAAGTGCTGCTTGATATTGTCTGGGTGCCCTATTTGAACGCACGGAGATGCAGGGCCTCGCCTGGCATCATGCCGATTGGGTGACAGGATGACCTGTACGTCCAGATCTCCGATCACATTCGGCTTTGAGCTCGATTGCTTTGGCCAAACTTCCCCGGTCAATATTTAAATTAACCCCAAGGGTACTCGTTTTCTTTGTGCTCGTCTTTCGTTGATTTTGACTAAGACCACAAGTTCGATCATCCCAAGATCCCGAAGGAGTCGCTCTGCATCTTCGAGCGATTTCTCCAAAGTCTCCGTGAACCCGACCTCCATAGTCACCAGTAAGGAGTTGCTCACGTTATCGGGCATTATCACGGCGAAGCTAAATCATTGATGGTCATCGCTGTCGGCAAAGGTATAATCTGACGGACAGTCCAATTCAAACTAAACCAGCACCACCATAGTTGAGCAGCGTGTTCAAAAAGATCTTTCAGGCTACTTGTCTGGTACTTTACACAGCCATTCTTGCAGTGTCTTGATGATGGAGACCTAATAATCAACTGCCATGCCATTGGCTTCAAGAGCAAGCTCAGTTTAACTGCTGTGAAAGGGGTTTGTTGCCAAACAGTGCTGTATGCTTCTTTGGATTTTTTGAGACTGTCTGTCTCCATTCTGTTTCAACGCAAGAGAAAGATCATGGTGTTGATGGAAAGAAACACAAATTCGATGGCGGAATCCCTTTTCTTTTCTACTACAACGACCCGCTGCAAATCGTTCTCCCCATCTCAGTCTTTCATTTCCCTCACTATGCTGCTTTATGCATAGCCAGGAAGACATTGACCCAATCTTCTGAGTAACAGAGCAGCACTAGGCGCGGTATTCCTCTGGAGAGTTAACTGTAGTGAGTGTATGGCATCTGATAGAGAGCCCGAATGATGATAGAAAGTATTGAAAGTGCTTGGATGGAAGAAAAAGGTAGTTAGTGAAGACGAAACGAAGCTGCTCCCATTTCCTTATTCTAGGGCCTGATGAATGAACATCAGAAACTATACAAGTATCATTACGATGAGATACAGGATACTACTACAAAAGAGTTGCGGTCTTGGAGAAGATTGGATCGATTGATAGAGTATGTTAGGACGAAACCAGGAAATCCCCCGTTTATTTTGCTTTTTCCCGATGTGCGCTTGATATGGCATATGTCCCTTGCATGCTTCCACTACATCGTGGCGTGTTCTCCCTTTCTCCCACATGTTCAAACCCCTTCCATGCCCCTGTCTTCGAGAAAGTGTGGCGAATAGTGCAGGCGTCGTGTGAGAGACCATAGAATGGCGGAGCCCTACAGTCGACATGAGAATGTAGCTAAGAGTCGCACAAAGCGCAAACATATAACTATCGGCCGCCCTGCAATCCCCAAACATATTCCGTATTTCAATGACCGGAATAGACGGTGGTGGAATGTCAAAACTAGAACTCGAGTCCAGTCCAACTGTCAAATGTCTCTCCCTTGTACTCTCCCGGGGCTAAACAGTAAGGACCGACCTGACACGCCCAAGGTATTCCCGGGGAAGACGATTTAACCGATGTTGTGTAATCCTGGATCCCTCCCTTGGTTGGCAGCGGAATGTATATAACTTCGAAAGAAGCGGGACAGCAGAACTGCGGACCTCGTTCGATTGCGATGCAAGATAACCAACGCTCTTGCGTTATCGTTCCGTGCAAGATTCCAGAGTATATCGTTCAAGTCGGTTGAATTCCCATTTTGTCCGGTATCGATGGCTCTTCCCCTCCGCGGGTCTCGACTAACTTCAATCAGAACGAAAGTTAGCCATCCACATTTCTCCAAAAGCCCTCAATATTGTAGAAGACTCACCTCTGTGGTGGGAATTTAGCGATGTGCTCTGGACCTTTCAGTTCTTGCAGTAAGACATCGAGAATGGCCGACCACAGATAGCGCATTCCAGTCAAGCCGGGGAATTTGAGGAATCCAGAAAACAAACACCAGGCCATTCTTCCATTCCAATGGACTCAATCTGGCCGCTGCATACCTAGAAGTCTGGTTTTGCTTGTTTTGTTTTTTCTCTGGTTGTCTTCTGCGAATTGCTGGTAGGCTGTTGGGAGAGCAACGGGTGGATTGAGTGAGGGAGACAGTCAGATCTACTCATCCTGTCTTCACTCCCCCGTCCCTATCTCTCAGCTACACCACAACAATTCGACCGTGACTCGTCAAGTCGCTAGCTGGGGATACCTGCGGTTTATCGGTTGGAGGTTGCTAACAGAAGCAGGGAGCGCGTCCTACGTCGGTCATTCACTCATCCACTCGCCAAAATTGCCAACACCAACGATCCTCGACACAGTTGTTATTGTTTTCTTTCTCCCAGACAGCAGATAGGTGGGTCTTCTATCCAATCTAATGTTTGCTGCTGTCAATATCTAACCACTTTCTCTTTCTTCTGATGCAGGCTCGACACAACGAGATCCAGGAGAGACCATCTCGTGCTCCCTGATATCAACACGAAAGCTTGGGTTGTCCGGCAATGGACGAGTTTACAGCTCATCAGACCACCCGAAAGCCGTTCGCAGATGCCAGCAGCAGACTAAATGCCAAGTCCTCTAACTGGGAATACGATGGAGGGTCCGAAGGAGATTACTTGAAATCGGATCCCATGTCAATCGTGACAAGCCAAATATCACCAAGGGGTAATGATTACAGCGACTACCTACCATCGACTCCCTGTCCGCAGGCGCCTTCTAAGCGAGTCTCCGCCGTGTCGGCAGCATCTACAGTCCTGTCAGGTAGAGGGAAGAGGAAGACACATGTGGGACCATGGCACTTGGGAAGAACGCTGGGAGAGGGTGCTACGGGGCGCGTGAGGTTAGCCAAGCATGCTATTACGGGGCAAGAAGCTGCCGTTAAGATCGTCTCCAAAAAGTCTGCCAGGATGGTTCAAAGCGAGAGTATTGCCGCCATGGACCGTCGTGCAAGCAACTTCGCTGGAAACACAGCGCGACCAATGCCCTGTGGTATTGAGCGGGAAGTGGTTATCATGAAACTAATCGAGCATCCCAATGTTATCAGTCTGTACGATATCTGGGAGAACCGAGGAGAGCTGTACGTGTGAAGCAGGAACAACCAGATTTGTGATTGTTCACAGGCTAACGTGGTGCTAGGTATCTTGTTCTTGAGTACGTCGAGGGTGGTGATCTGTTTAGTTATGTCTTTAAGAAAGGCGCTCTGCCAGAGGAGGAAGCAGTACGACTATTCCGCCAGGTCATCGCCGGTCTTGGCTTCTGCCATCGATTCAATATCTGCCATCGAGATCTCAAGCCAGAGAACATTTTGCTGGACTCATGGCAGAACATCAAGCTTGCAGACTTTGGAATGGCGGCACTGCAACCGACTGGTCACTGGCTAAAAACATCATGCGGAAGCCCTCATTATGCCGCCCCGGAAATCACATACGGGAACCCCTACCGTGGTGATCAAGCAGATATCTGGAGTTGTGGTATCATTCTTTTCGCCTTGCTAACGGGATACCTGCCATTCGAAGGGCATGACGTTCCCAGTACACTTAAAAAGGTGCGACTGGGCAAGTACAGAATCCCCGACGAGGTCAGCTATGAAGCTGCAGATTTGATACAGCGGATTTTGTTGCCCAGGCCAGAGCACCGCCTTACAGTACAAGAAATATTCAACCACCCGCTGCTGAAGAAGTACGAGAAGCTACATCAAGCCATGTCTAAGCACCACGTCGGGCCGCCACCACCCCTATCTGTTTACGAGTGTGGTGACCCAGTTGGTAGTGCCCAAGAGATTGACATGGAAATTCTTCAGAACCTCCAGACTTTGTGGCACGGGGCAAAGCCACAGGCCCTGGTGAACAGAATCCTGTGTCTGGAGCCAACGCAGGAGCGCATGTTCTACAATGCGCTTGTGAGGTTCCGAGATGAGCAGCTGGAGAACTTTCAGGGACAGCCACTGGAGTATTCAGCCAGTGACTATCATCATATTTCACGACGGCCAATGCGGGCGAGGAGCAAGCGATCCCCGAGCGCTCGTAGCCAACATGGATCTCTGAGACGACAACAGTTTTCGGTCAAGAAGCAGGGTCAGCGTCGTGCCGGTTCGATCAAGGAGCCCATGTCATCCGCCAGCTACGACCCGTTCCGTTCGCCATGCAATGTTCGGATACCGGAAGCGGAGTATGCGCATGTCACGATTCATCGCGATTCATCGGCCGCTACTATCAGAACAGCTGCTGGGGATGTTGAGAGGCCGGCAAACCCTATTCCTGACGACGACTTGGACGAAGACAGCGACTGCTCGCCAAGCTCACCATTTGCAGTAGTGCGCAACAAGAAGCCCAGGGGCAGTTCGATGAAGACCTCACATTCTCGGACGTCACAAACGAGCTCCCGTCGAGGAACGGCACATGCAAACACACCGCGCTCGGCCAGTTACCGCCGTAACGTTTCTTTCCACCACATCCGGCATCGATCCCAAGGGTCAGCTTCTGGAAAAGCAAAGCACACGCCGTCGAAGCAGGTGAGCCCTAGAAAGCAGATGAGCCACAGCAGCCTCGACATACCGAATGATGCTTTCTCGGACCGTCACGGCAGTCCTGCCTTACCAGCTCAACCAACTGTTGTCCGTGGTCCCGGCGTAGCAGTTCGAAGCTGCCCACAGCCGAAGAAGCTTCGCGAAACCGACTTTATCTGGAAGGACGAGACGCGCCAGATTTCTCAAGAGCTGAGCAAGATATGTGAAGATGCATTCAACGGCAGCTCTATGTCTACCGGATGCACGACTAGCGTTTGCGGTGACACCGAAACACCTCCTACGTCCGTATCCATCGCCAGCCTCGAGAACTCACAGCACCAAATCACAGCCAACAGGACCAAGGGAAGAGTATTGCCCGATACGCCTAATTCATCACCTTCCCGGGGCGCTCAGGATCTTGCTGAGACCCGTCGCTGGCTGATCAAGCAGTCGAGACAGGAGCCTTCAGACACACTCCCTACTTATTTGTCGGGTGTGATCAATCAGCTGGATCGTCTGATTGAACAGGATGCTGCGGCTAAGAAAATCAACAGACAGCAAAACCTGAACGAGTCCACGTCTTGGACAAATGATCCGCTCGTGAGCTCTTCCACCGAACCAGGACATCTGCCCATTATTTCGGAGGAAATGAACAGTCCCGCCGACAACCAAAACCAGCTGCCCGCCAGCCAAGGTGAAGAGCTGAAGGAACCGCTTGGCACTGGCATTCATGGTACGAGTATCAAGCGCGAGCCCAAGACAACAATCCGCATGGTGCCGTACGACTCGATGCGCTCCCTCGCAGAGGTCAAGCCCTTGAACATTCGCAAGAAGGGCAAAGAGCCTGAAGAATCGACAAGCGACGACACATATCGACCTATGCGCTACGCTTCTGCGCCAACCTGGTCAAGTCGAAACGTCTCTGGACTGGATCCTATCGAGGAGCACCCCGGATCTCAGGCATGCGGTGATGGTAAACCCCAGGAGAACAAGAAGTGGTCCTGGTTCAGACATAGGTCCCATGGATCTAGGGAGAACATGGCAAAATTCGTCAAGGATAGGCCCATCCAGCCCAGTGCCGAGACGGTTATCGTTCACGATGTCAAGCAGCCGGAGGAGCGACCTCCTACAAGTCGCAAATCATCGGCTGAGTCGATAGGAGGACTTTTCAAGAAACTTATCAAACGAAAGCCGAGTAAGACAGCTCTTAATGAACCTGGCCAAGGTGAGTTTATCCACCATCACCACCCTATCTTTATCTAATCATCTCCAGAACCAGAACAACAAGGTCCCAAACCAACCGTAACAATAACAGAAACCCCCCCATCCCCAACAAATACCAAGAACAAAAACAAGCAAAAGCCCCTCCCCCGGCGCCCCCGCGGCAGCATCACCAACAAAAGCACAAACTGGTTCGCCCGCGTCTTCCAAATCAAACCCGCCACCCGCGTAATGGCCCTAAACACAACCAAATTCCACGGCCGCAAAGAAGTCTTCCGCATCCTCCGCGAATGGAAACAATACGGCCTCGAAGACGTCTACCTCGACAAAACCAACAGCGTGATCCACGGCCGCGTGGACGAAGTGAATTTCCTACGTCTACGACCTGTTGAGTTCTCTGCGGAGTTTTACACGGTGCTTGAACATAAGCGCGAGGCAAATTTGAGTGTTGTTAGGTTTCGGCAGGTGAGGGGGGCTGCGTCGTCGCTTGGGAAGGTTGTTGATAGTTTGGGTGTTGCTATGGGACAGCGGGAGTTGCTTGTGCAGGATCCGGGGAAGGCGAAGAAGATGGCGAGTGTTTTTGATAATTTTGCGGATTAGATGTTTTGGTTTGGACGTGACCTCCCTTGGGTTTGAAGCACTCGTTCTGCGCACTTTCTTGGCCACCCCTTGGTCACAAACATCCAACTTCGACATTCCTTGCATTTTCTTTCTGGTTCTCGTTGCATAAATCTTTTCCTACCTATCCTTCTGCATACGCTTCACTGTCAGAGTCACTCATTTTGATCACATTGTCATTCTCCTTGCACTGGTATTCGACATGCCTTGGTTTGTATCTTCTTACTCTCGTTTATACTGCATTCGTCCTATTTATCAGGATTTCCATTTCTTTTGTGGCTACCTACTGTTTGGGTTGATTTTAATTTTACTTTTACATTCTGTCGTTCATTTCTTTTGTTGTACCATGTCGCATTTGAAAGATGTACTTGATTTGATTTGATTTGATTACTTGAATTATTTGACCCGATTCATTGATTGGTTTCTCGTTGGTTCGTTGATTGATTGATTGAGTACATCATGCACAAACTGGAGACTCGGCGTTCTACCTAGTTCAGAAAAGGAAAGAAAAGAAGAAACAAAAAAAAAAAAAAAAAAAAGAGGAGGCCAGGATTAGATAGTTGTCAGAGTATAGCAAATATCAATTACTTTATTTCACTTCACATGGTTCCCCAAACTACCATCCCAACCCCGGTACGTAAGTGCCTGCTTACTCCGTACGTAGTACGGAGTGGCCAAACAACAGGGGGGTATGTTAGGGCAAAGACAAAGCCTTATCACGTGCCCAGCCTGCATTGTACTTTTGCCATACTACTACTGTACTACATACATACTTGTACTTCTTGAAAGACAGGGGAATGAATCCTGCTAATCACCTGACCGAACTGTCATGTAATGCTCGTTGCAATTCAAATTCAAGGCTAAAAAAGAGACAGCCAACCAAAAACCTCGTAAACTCACACGACTTGGAAAACACATCAAATCAAGTAAAAGTAACTTGGCGAATGCAATGCGAAAAACAGTAAAAGAAATAGAAAGCATCAACGATGTAAAATCAGAACACAACAGATAGATAATTAATCAGACAGCCTCCCAGGTTTGATATCAAGTACGTGGAAAACAATAAAAACATGGACACCGCGCGTAAATCAGAAAGAGATAGAAGGAAATGGTAAAAGAAATGAGACGACCTCCTTTTCTTCGCAGATGATAAATGGAAAAAGAATACGACGAGAAACCTCCGGTCAACGAACCCAGCATGTAGACATCAGCATGAATGCGACAGATGACAAAAAAAAGAAAAAAAAAAAAAAAAAAAAAAACGACAGATAACCACCCGAGATATAAGAACACTGTGCAGGAAAAACAATAAAACTAAACCACCGACGCGAAAGAAAGATGACCATCACCAATCCGGTCTGCAAATGAAAATGCAGCAGAAATCCACACCATATTTTCGTTTCTCGACTGCCGATGCGAATAAAAGACAGCAAGCATAAAGCGTTGAACCACCCTGATCTAGAATCGAGACTCGTCATTTGATCCATAGAGCGCGTAGAATACTCTCGTGCCGTTTGAATAAACTGGCAGTCAAGAAACCGCCGTTCCGGTCAGATCATACTTGATCTGACAATGCCCATGACAACACCGCAAGAGAATAGAAATTCAACCTCAAAAAAATGCCCCAATAACAACGATGAACGAAGAAAATAAGAGTAAGGAAATCGCATTAGTGGGTCGCCCCGGATAGTTTATGACGCAGTGATGATGGATTGGGGGTAAAGGAGTAAGTGATATATGGCGTGATGAATTCCGTGTTCAGATCATGCAGCTCATGACGCTTATGCTTCTCATTCCCATGGTCTCGTAGTCGAATAACATGGCATAATGCCGTCGTGTTTTTTTTTTTTTTTTTTTTTTTTTTCTTCTTCTGTGCCCTCCGGTGCACGTAAAGTCGATAAGATCATCCTCATCCCGATTCGTGTCGTGGGTCACATTCTGTCGCATTAAGATTGTCCCAGGCCGGGGCTGGCAGACTAAAAATTGGAAAATCCAATTTAAGTCGCACGAATTTACCACGAGGAAGCAATGTCTGTAAAAGTAATCGGACCCGCATATTCTGGCGAGACAGAAAGGCTGTGCGACCAGCACACAATCCTCCCACATGGACGATTCGACAACCCCTATTCCCACACTCGGTCATCCTCCGCATCGCAAAAGTATAACGACCTATTGGCTTAAGCCACGGCGGTTGAGAGCATTGAGCATGTCGCTGTCCGTGCTGGATCGGCCGGGGTTGTCATTGGGATTAAGCATATCACGAACGTTCAGGCCACCACCCCGCGACGAGGTCGGCGTGGAAGTAGGTGGAGGCGTCATAGCGCCCTGAGGGGGATGCATTGGCGGGTAAGGAGAGGTGTGCGGCGAGGAGGAGTGGCGGCTATCGTAGGGATATGCGGACTGCGGTGAGGGGCGTCGGTCATGCGGTGGTGGTGGTGGTGGTGGCGGATAGTAGGGACTCGGGGCCGTGTGCGTCTGATATCCAGGGGTGGAGGTCGCCGGAGTGACAGGGGCCAGGTTGGTAGGATCCGGATATTCAAAGCCCGATGCAGAGCCACGTCGACCCGGTCGCTAGAAAAACAGATCGCATGAGCATTACCTCAGAGAAACAGAGAAACTTTCGCATCCTGTGCAACTTACCTGGTCTGGAGGCATGGACGACGCAAGGGGCGCCGGAGCTGCAGCATAAGGTTGATGATACATTCCCTGTGGCGGTGGGAGATCAGTGCCCGGCTGTTGCTGTGGTGGTAGGGGTTGACCATGAGCACCGTAGAGCATCACACCACCAGGACGCCCCTGGCTCTGCGTATTTCGCAGGTGAGGGTAGGCGGCATGGGCCGGGACGAAGGCTTGCGCTTGAGAAGAGACGGGTGTGAACATGCACTCCTGGTTGAAGCGGATACAGTTGCTGCAGCGGCCATCTTGCGAGCTCTCAAATCCAGAGCAACGAATCTATCAATCCCATGTCAGCGCGATGCGAACGAGTACACAGTGTAACCAATCCCCACGTACCTTCCGTCTCCGACAGTAGCGACAGGCGATAGCTGTACGCTGGCGGGGGGCAGCAGCTTGGTAGACGACTTGAGGCGGAGGCGGAGGGGCTTGCTGAGCGTAGACATCGGGACGGTAGGCACCCGGAGGAGGCAAATGATATGGGTCCTGAGGACCTTGGATATGGGGATAAGTGGCAGCCATACTGGTCGGTGGAGGGTACTGGCCAGGCGGAGGTGGAGGATATTGGTGGTCTGCGGTAGGATGATATGAAGCCGGGGGGTACTATAGAATTGGAAAGCCACAATTAGCCATTGTCACAGATCAGTGGAGTATATAGCAGCGCAACTCACAGAATACTGCGAAACCGGGGGGTAGTGGTGAGCAGCGGCAGCGGCAGCAGCAGCAGCAGCGGGATGGTCTTCTGGTTGAGACCACTGCGGTGGAGGATATTGGCCCTGACGATGAGGGTCGACGTAATCGTGGGGGTTGCTAGACATTGGGGGAGGACGATGCGCGCGAGACCGGCTTTATAGGAAATGAAAAGTAATAGTCGTAATAGTCGTCGGAAAGACGGGACGAAGAGGGACGGAACGGACGGAGCCAGGCAATCAATCAATCACACACGAAACGCACGATGCAGGTTGAATGCGAGTCAAGTCGTTTTTTCTTTTTTTTTTTTTTTCGTTTTTCTGTGTATTTTTTGGGGTAAAAGGGAGAAGGGCAAACAGAAGGAGAACAATGGAAGTACGCGAAACACGGGACGGGCGTATGTAATAACAAGCGCAAATAAGAATAATATAGAAAACGGTATAGTATAGTAGTAGAGGAGAACGAGGTCACAAAGACCGAGAATAATGCACCAAGTCAGAAACAGAAAGCAGCTCCCGGCGGGTGATTTGCAAAGCTAGCATAGCCTCGTGGTCAGTTTAGGCGATTGCGGGAGGGGGAATTGACAGGGAGTCTAACAATTGCAGATAGATAGACGATGTTGGACAAAGAGGATAGGGTAGGATTAGGAGAGAAGAGAAAAAAAGGAAAGAAAGAGAAGAAGGAAAGGAAACGAAAGGACACGGGTTCGACTGGGGCTCAGATAGCAAGACAAGATAGGGTAACCGCAAGTGGACCAAGGAAAAAATAAAAAATAAAATAAAAAAGGGGAGAAAATGAACAGAAAAAAAGAAGAAAGAGAAAAAAGAAACGAACAGAGACAAACACATAAAAAATTTAAAAAAATATTCAAAAAAATTATGACGTGAGCGAGGGACTAGTTGGAGTGGCCGTCACTGATAGTCCTGGAGCCGCGAACAAGCGGTATGGTGGTATTGCAAATACAGTTACCTGACGTTACGGTACGAGTATTTAATGGAGAAAACACCGAGGTACTTCCTTTATTTCTGTATTGATCATCTCAGGCGGAATATTCTATAGATACCGGACCGTCCGAGAAACGGCGGGCAAGCGCGTCAAGCGTGGATCACATATGTACTCTACAGAGTACCCCGTATAGTCGTATAGTATACTTACATGGTGCATGATAGTCGATCTCGAAATATTATAACGCTCTGTACTCTTAAATATACAATACTCATGTCATGCACAAGTACCGTCATAAAATACGGCGTACTTATTGCAGAATCCCATAGACGTGGACGGGGTCCTCTGAAGACGCAACTAAAGGCCGCCTGGTTCCATGCGGATCAGCTGAATGCTCTCGGGTTGGGCGCCGTTTGGCAGTAAGGCAGGGGTCTGTCGGGCCAATCAGCAATCACGCACGGGTCCGAATATATACAGCCTGCACTCCACTCGACCGTTGAGCGTTGTGATTCGTCAGTGGGGCCCGAGCAGACGCATGCTAAAGGGGAGGGCCGCAGCCGCAGGATCCAATCGACGGGCGGGAAAATGCGGACGGGTAAAGGCGCATGGGGCATTACGTATATGTACTGTACTTGTATGTTACTGTACAGATGCAGAGAATAATCTATACTATTTATCCTATATGTTCTCTATTCAATATGGGGAGCATGGCTATATAGACTAGACCAGAAAGAAGCGCATGGCTGGCTGCCCACATGCACGTCTCCGAAAGCGGTAACTAAGCACCCTGCATGCATATGACCGGGCGCGCTTAGAAACCACGCTGATTGTTCAAAAACCCACTTTCCACTGGGTCTACGGTAATGCCCGAAATCCTTCACCAGAACAGGGGGGAAGACGGGCCGTGGATGGTCAAAGTCTGTTAGCACTCGTAGTACAGAGTAGTATTCACGTCTCTTTATAGGTAAAGTGACGGTAATTGATTGAAGTTCAACATCAATCAAAATTGTAGTATCCCATTCCTTCGATGATTTCATCTCGACTCTTTGTCCCGAGTACCGAGTCGCAGTCGCATACTAAACGACCCATCTCAAAGGCCCGGGACACGCTAGCATAAACAGAACCAAGGATTGCTTACCTCTGGCTCCAATTCACTTGATGATGCCTAGTGTCCGGTCGGTGTACAGTCCCTTCCCCCTTCTCCCTTCATGCTCGTGTGGCCTACACAACCCTCGTGTTATTAACTTTGCACAGTTATGAATGGATGATTTGGAATAGAAGAACCCTATTTGCATCTCGCCCTTGCATCCGGAGATCATATCAGGACGGCCCAGCCCGTCAGCAAGGACCATCGGAATGTTCAAGGATACTGTACATAGTACTTGCTTGTACAGGTACAGTTTAGTACCTAGATCAATCTCTCCTTACAGGCAATGATTATCCCTAATAACCCATCACATCCTAGATTCTTGCACTGGAATGAAAACTCATCAATAGAAAGACAGCAGAACAGTCTACTTGAGAATTACAAATATCGTACTGTAATGTACATTTTAGGTACCAGTACATACATACCCTGTAAATAACAAGCCCACTTCTTAAGCGACAGCCGCGGCCCAACACCTCGGCCAGCCCCGACGCATCTCAATCGCGGGGGCTAATTGGTCCGGAAATCTGACCGCCCAAACCGTATCTCTATCAGAGTACATACATTAACGTGCTTACAGTTGATATAATTGTACATTTGGATAATATAATGCGGGTCAATAACTATTATATTCCGTCCTGAACAGTCTAGATCGGTGGAGGTTCGGTTCCGACGGTCCTTCTCGGAAAGCCCGAACCATGGAACAGGGAAATTGGGGACGGCGGATTTGCCCTCTCAGAATCCTTTACCCCGTAGCATGGATCGCACGCGGGAGAACTCGAAGGGAATACGCCCGTGGATCCCGAATAATGAACCAGATCGGGAAGGTATCAAGGTCTACCTGAACAGTAGCGGTGAACATAAACCTGGTTCTTGGGACGGGCGTTTCTATGAAGTAAGCGGGAAAGGGAAGGGAAAAAAAAGAAAGAAAAAAGTTCTCGAATAATGAATATCACTGCAGGATTCCACCATTCATCATCACTCCACGGGTGGAAGATTAACCTAAAACAAAGAAAGAACGGACATTCCCAGCTGAGTCCCTACACAGCCACAGTTTACGCCATGGCACGGTATGCACTCTGTATGGCTGGTACATTGTCCATTTTGCCACCGGTAGTTCGGCAAGTTTCGAAGTCGAACATCATAGACTACTCAGGAACGGGCGAATATTAATTTCTGTGAAGCGCGAATGGCAACAATTATAATAATGAGATGGATAATAATATGGCCACCATGCAGGGATCCATAAACGGAAAAGACATCGAAGGGCGTTTCACGTCGTACCAATCAGATTGCATAAGTGCCCTTTTCTGTACATGCACCTTTTATACATATCAACCAAACAAAAAGAAAAGAAAAAAGAAAATTGGAGTGGAGGACACTAACTTTCCAGTGCTACAGCCCTGGGCCGCATTCTAACATCCTGATTGGCCCGATCGGTTGGCATTTCCAGGTAACTTGCATTAGCGTGCCCTGCGGAATACGTCATTACAACGGTATCTTTACTGTCAGGTGATGGGTCATGTGATATGTGATATGCCCCGACATGAACCCCGCCTGGTAAGACAAACCAGTCAACTATAACAACGTGTGTTATACCCCCGTTCAGGTGTCAGTCCTCGTGCCATGCACGTGTGATAATACACCGATGCAGGTGGTCTGGTACAACGAATACAGTGTTGTTTTTTCGGGGGTAGTATTCGTTATCCGTCATCCGTCATCTAAACCAGGATGTACTACTCGCTCTACAGGGTATGTACATGCTCGGTTTTTTTTCGAGTGTACGGGCCGCCCCGATTCCGCGATCTAATGCATGAATATGTAGAGGGTATGTAGGAGGGAGTCTAGAGCACGAAGTTGGCAATATCCCTGTCCAAGAACCCTGTCTGGTGGTCTTGTACAGGTATACGTACTTCGTTGCTACTGTTGACTCCGAGTAATTCTGATGATACCTCACCTAGTCAGTGAATGCAACCTGAACTCGTAAGTATTATGTTTCACAGTGGACACACTCGAGTACAGAATAATATCATTTTGATATACTCTTGGAGTACGAGATTGTATACCTCTGATACAGAGTATGAAATACAGTACCGTATTTGAAAATGAGAATACAGCAATACAATACCGTATAGTATAATTTAAATTCGCCACGTTTTCCTACCCAGTCGGCGCGGTGCATTGCCGTCCGCGTCTTCCGTTGCCGCCGACCCACCGTGTGGATACCGGACGTTCACAGTGTACAAGAGCTTGCCATTGAATGTCAGCTGAAAGGAAACGATTTCAGCTCTACACCTATGACTCACAGCACTAAAAATATAGTCAATGATACTAATGACTAGTTCATATACAAGGACAGCATATCTCTGTAGGAGCACGGAGTACGGAATACACACTAAAAAAACTACCATGCATAATCGCACCCTGAACCATGGTTCACACTGGACTCGCAAAAAAGCAAAAAGGTCTCTTTTGCTCCAATTAGACGCCGCAAACCCTAACTTTCCGTACGGCGGTCCGTAACCTCCCGGCCCGCACCCTTCTCGGCAGCCCGCAGGCCTGTTCGGTCATGTGATCCCCCACTTTTGTACAGTAATCTGTTGGAATGATACTACCTCTACGCCAAGGGCTCAATCTAGAATCTATGTCGCATCGAGTACATAATAACAACTCCTTAATAAACCGAAGTACTACTACATCCCTTTCAGCTTTGTGTTTTGGCTTTGTCTTTGTACGTACAGAAAATGAAAGTGTCCGTGCTCCGCCGAATACACTAACATCACCACTAACTCTACTCCGTACAAGCGCGCCTATTGTTGACGTGGCGAAGATCCCATCCACTATTCTCACTGGTATTTCCCCTCAAAGAGACCTGCCCATTCATTTGCTACTGACTTGACCCCTCCGAGAAAAAGAAATATCTGTCAGTCTCGAGTCATGGTCATACTTGCTTGCTTACATGCGGTGTGATGACACCGCGTCTACCGGCCTATCACCCGACATGTTTTCTTATTCTTTTTGTTTCCGGATTTGGAGGTGGTGTGCATGAGCAATTAGAATTGGACCTCGGATGGTCTTTCACTTGGTGATTCGGGCTGGGCGGGTGTCACGAGGGTTCGTTCCATGTGAAAGGATGAAAGAACAATGAGACAAAGAACCGGTTACTTTCAGCAGCAAACATTTTCATCGATATTCAATTAGATTAACTAACAAATCATACGACCGAAGTACTCCGTACTCCAACATACAAAGTCCGCGGCAGCAGATCAACACGATCTACCAATCCCAAATGATGCATACTAATCCCAATCCCACTCGCCCAAGCCACGGACAAAACCCCGACTGTCCAATATCAGCGCCAGATTTAGCAATCCATAGTATGTCATGTACTATCTCCGGAATATGATGCATCACTTTTCATTTCTTCATTTCCTGGATCGGCTTCGAACGAACCGGTTCGTCTCTCTTTGTTCTCCGGATGGAGTAACGATCCTCATAATATGCGCGCGGGTTTGGCGCCCGCGAATAAAGGAGTCATGGGGAGTTTTTTTTGCGGATTCTATATTTAAAATTGATAGTTGATCTGTCTATTCGATCTTAGGGCAATCGGTAGATTGACTGAAACAAGCGCGAGAGTTTATTTTGTACGTCGTGTTTCTATGTAGGAGTATGTAGTGGTAGATATTCGAATTGAGTCTTTTGGCAGACTTTTTACAAATACTGATTACTGCCAATACGAAGCGATAATAGGGCTAAACTTGTATGTTGGTACTTTGTATAGCGCATATGCTACGATGTCACATGAGAAAGACAAAAGGCATGCAAATACACAATACACCATCATATTCAGCCCAATTTCCATCATCTACCAGTTAGATTTACTTTCTTAGACAAAATTAGAAGCAAACATACGTCCAATGCCTCGAGACCATAATAGATCCGGATAGTACTCCGTACCAACCAGACTACGGAACCTTCCGATCTCTGGTTCCAAATCCCAACCAGGTAATCTTTGCGCTGTTAAATCTAGTTAATACGATAATTAGTGACATATCCCGCATCCATCCCGAATATTGGTTAAATGAGACGAGTCAATCTCTGTTAATCACCGGGCTGTACGAAGTACGAGTAGTACACTAGTACGATCCAACATGCAATGCAGGAGAGTATCGTACCCCGTAAGCACAATACAAACGCAAAATCTATTCGTACTGTACACATCATGGCCAGTAACAATGGTATCATGAGGCTCAGGCTCACCTCGTATCGACAACGTCCACGGACGCATTCCCGATTAGGACATTGACCGAATCATAGGCGCGTCTAAGTGGAAACTTTGGCCAAGGTTAGACCAAGATCAGACGCCATAGGTCTTGCGAGCACACAGTGTCCAGGGTAGGAGTCTGTACTGTACTCTGTACAAGTACAGAGTTTGCTGGGCCGGAATGAACAACTGGCCTAATGCACGAAGAGAAAACGACTCCTCCACTCCCTCGTCAAGATTGCCCACAACTAAATCGTGTATCGTGCGCGGGGGTGCGTCTGTATTCCGGTCTGCAAAAAAAGAGTTTTCTGGTTTTTCGTTCTGTAAAAATGGGGTGGAAATGTGAAATGTGGACAGAGGGGAAGGGAAAAAAATTGTTAACAGCATGTCCTGTGTGTGAGTGAGACCACACTCCCCACCGAACAAATGCGCTCTCTCATAATAGGAAATGGATAAATGCACCGGATGGGGGCGCTTTGGGCACGGATGCAGAATTTAGAAAGAAGAAAATCTCGCGTCTATCCCATGTCCTCCAAAGTTCGTGGACGAATTCGCAAGCGTGCAGGTGTGGATAGCGTGTGCCTCCCTGGTGGTCGAATGTGTGGCCAGACGTGCCGTGGAGCTGACGGCAAATCCGACGGGCCGACTGCGGCGCGCGGACAGCAAGCCATAAACAAGATGCAAGTCAGGACTAGCCGGACGGTGGAGGCTTGGGCTTGGTTAGTTAGGTCTCACAAGGAGCCTTGTCCTTGTCCACTCGATGAGTTGTTGACTTCCGAATTGCTCACTTCATTGGATCGCAACTGGCGGTAAGAAAGAGGGGAGGTTTTGGGAATGAGGAACCATCGACGAGGGTCAATGGCATCGATGTCTAACGCCAAAATGGGAAACGGATTATCTTACACGAGTTTCATACAGACAAATTATGCCTAGAGTATAAAAATCTCAGTACCAAAACAAAAGCACACAGAACGAGTGTACGGGAAAGGGGGCACTGTATTGGGACAGGCAAGTGCACCAAATTCTCTCGGCCAAGATACCCGCAAGACAAAAACCAAAGGCAAAAAATAAAATAAAATATATAAAAAAAAAAAAAAAAAACTCAACTCTATCTCATAAACGATCTACTCGTAGTAATTAAGCGCCAAATGAAAGCTCAACTGCTTTCGTTTTCGTTTGAGGACTCTTCTCCTTCTTCCGACTCAGAGCTGGGCTCCTCGCCTACCGGATCGGGCATGACGACGCTATTGAGATACGTCACCTGTCAATCAATCACATGGGGGTTAGCAAAGACCTATCACAAGAAGGGGAGCTGACATTCCCGGCCATCGTTCAGTAGAACTGATTCGACGATAGTGGGTAAGGGATGTCACACCGCTGAAGTGGCTGGGAAGGGATTGATGAGGGGAACAGTGTCTTTTTTGCAGGGGTGGCTAAGGCCAATAGATGCGGATTGTGGGCAGGGCGGAGGGAGGGGCCAAAAAGAAAGCCAAAATGACAACAAAGGGTGGCTGGAATGGCTTACAAAGGGTTCCATGATGCCAATGAGAGCCGCGATTCTATCCTGCACATTGACATTCATGAATTCTGAGTCGGAAAGAGGTCTTCCGATAGTGAAGCTGCGCAAACGGAGCAGCTGAATATTCTCATTATCAACATCGTAGCCCTAGAAAAAACAGAGGAAAGGTTGTCAGTATGGTCCGTCAAAAAAATAATAATAATAAAGATGGGGATGGGAGTATCTGATTTGCGCAAAGTCGAGTAAGCGACCCGCTTGTGCTGTGTAGAGGAGATGCTGAACCATGGAAACAGATGAGACGGCGCAGAAAAAACTCTTCATAGTCCCAAACCCAGTGGGACAGTGGGAGGCTATCCGTTTCCCCTTCCGGACTTCCAAGGAACAGTAAGTGGGTTGCCGGAGTTTTGAGGCACAGAGACAAAGGTCTCTGTCTTTAAGGGGCGCGCGTGGAGAGCGTGGGTGGTCAAAGGGGTCCTGACACGGCCGGAACGATCCGCGGTTGCGCTTCCACCAGACGTCGGGCGATGATAGCTATCGACGTCTTGATAACTGCAGGAAATCATTTCGAAAAACATATTTTTCCGTTCGCACGATGTTGCTCTTTCGCACGATGACCATCGAATTTTCGTCCGGGTCTCGTGATGCCCAAGCCTAGCCTGGACTGCGTGCGCTTGTCGGCGAGAAACCATCCCAAAAACACACCCACGATGTCGAGAAACACAATGCAGGAAGCTCGCCCGAACCGTCCAGATGGAAATTGATGTCTTTTGGTGCCTCGAACGATCATCGCAGATCTTCTTCCAGTATTCCAGTGCCAACAAGCAGACCAACGATAAAGGCCCTGGCGATACGCGCCTCCCCCCTCTGGAAAGCCCCCCGCCCCGAAAGAAACAGAAACTTTTCAAGACTCGATGTCTCCGTGCCCGTCTCCGTGCCCCGTGATAATAAGGATGATGGAGGGTGTTGGGTTCTTGGAATGGACGCGACAAAACAAGATGCGACCATGCGTGCTGAAACAACTGGGCTGGGTTAGCACTTACCTTGGGCTTGACCTTAAGGGCGCTCTCCTTGTTGTGATCGACAAATGCTTTCACGGCTTCCTTTTCATCGTCGGGTATTCCGTTGAGGATTTCGCGCCGCATTCCGGGCTCTCTCAGCACAGCCTTCAAACGGAACGAGTTTTGGTCGATGTCCTCACGAAGGACTGCGAGGGCATTCGCCTCGGGATTCCAAAGTCCGGAGCCTAGATCCAGTCAGCCTCGTTCTTCATAATGTGCGGTGGGAGGATGTTGAGCAAGTTAGGCAGTCTTTCGATCCGAATGGTCGGCCTCGCAGGGCCTGGATATACCGAACGGGATCGTGGATACCATATTCTTGGATCTCCGGGACAGGGTGCATCGTCGGAAAGCGTCCATCGCGCATTGCATACGCTATTCAAAGCTCGCCCTGACACAGGAAAGAGGCGCCTTGCTCTGGCAAAACTTACCGACAAAACAGGAACCGGGCTGCATATGAACATAGTAGGCAGCGTAAGGACCTTTCTTACCCGTACGGGACCTGCGAAACTTAGCTGACTTGCAATAGCATATAGCTGAAGAAACGTTCTTACCAGGCAGCTGAAAAATGCGTCTGTTTTGGTTAGCTCAGTTCGACATTCAAGCGGCAAGGGCGGCATAGAAAGCTCAAAATACTTCGACGGAACAAAATGTTAACATACCTTATACGGAGTAGGATTCTTGCTGAACCGGACATCTCTGTGTATGCGGAAAATCTAAAGCGAACACGTCGATGTTAATGTGGCTCCTTATTCTCCACGCCTACACCGATATTAATGGGTCACCACTTACCAAGTCCTTAGCAGGTAGTTCAGGGATTGTGCTATCCTGCTCAATTAGTTTCTCAGTGAGACTTTCGACAAAGGATTCCCAATCCTTCTTCGCAGCCCGGAAGTCGGGATCATGTGCTAGCAATTTCCGTTAGCCATGGAATGGGATACAATTCAACGTTTGTCAGCACGTTACCTTTGAGCCACGCTCTTTCGTTGTTCTTTTCAAGGTCTTCCAAGAAGAGCATTGTATTAGGATGCACGGTGTGATCCTGATACGGCACATCTCCCGCATCTCTGGCCTTAGGTTTCTTGATGAAAACCTCTTTGCCAGGACCCAGCCCTGTCTTGACGCCTTCCCTCCACAACTCCTTGTTCGTCAATGATGCCACCGCATCATCTTCGACTTCGCTGCGCTCATTCTCGTCGTTCTTGGTACTCGAGTCGCGGCCTTGAGCCTTTTGCTCGCCTTGTTTACCTAGCTTACCCGGCTGATCCTCCTCCACTCCATAATCCGTGGAAGCAGCATCGGATGGTTTCAACTCCGGCATCTCCGAAGCATCCTGACCATCTTTGTGGGCGGATTCATACACAAAGCCCTCCCGCTCAGATCCGTGCTTAGATTCGGAAGCCTCGTTTTCGGAAGACTCTTGTTTGAAGTATTTGCTCTTTTTGGCGGTGGTTTTGACCGAGTTTGTGTCGGCGGTAGTCGAATTGGAAATGTATTTTGGCCTTTTGGACTCCGTCTTTTCGGCGGAGAATGTGTCAGGCGCGCGCCTTTTTGGTGCCGGCGCTGGAGCTGCCGCTGACGCGGGAACGGCCCGAGACGATCGTCGAGGCATGAGTAGTAGCACTCTGATACAGTAGTAAAAAATAAAGTATGTAAAATGTAGACCCTGAATCTCCGGTGTACACTGTAAACTTTCTGAGAGGTATTCGCAAGATATAAGCGGCTATACAAAGTCGAGAGACAAGAAAGCGCTGGTTAATCGGAAGTTCGTGCACAGGCAATACGGCGTTTAATAACTCTCCGGACGTCTTTCAAATTGTTCAGGGCGTCTGAAAATAGACATTCAAAGTTTCAGGCGATTCAAGAAACGGGGAATAAAGGGAGAGACCAGGAGGCTGGTAACTTCTGGGGCGACCTTCGCGTGGGAAAGGGCGGTTCGCCGAACCGCTCACTAGTGCGCTCCGAAACGATTTTTTTTTTTTTTTTTTTTTCCCGTTCGAGAATGGCTTTTTTGCTGGACGACATGATATTCAAGGATCGTTGATTCGGGATAATTCGAGAGAAAGAGTTCAAAGGAGGTTTTGCCCTCAGTGTCGATTCTTGAAATTCCTTTGTCGACCTGGCATTCCTTGAGCGACGTCAGCCCTTTTTTTTTCTTTAAAGGAAAAAGGAAAAAAGGGAAAAATTGAACAAGAAAAACGAGAGATACCAGAACGAAAATAGAATAGACCAGGAACTCTTTCTCCCCCCACCTGACGAGCCTGTGTATAAAGAAAACCATGGCCAATACCACAGAAACCATCCCAGAGGCCTTTGAAACTCGCAAGTGCCAAATCCTCGCAGACCTCTCGATCCCAGACGCAGAATACACAGATCTATCGCCCAAAGGATCCGTGGACGAGGGAATCCGCGATCTGATTCGCGACGTCAACGCACAGCCCGGCTTGGTGACGACCAGTAGCTGTGCTGGGCGGATCAGTGTGTTTCTGGAGGGGAGGAAAAAGCAATCTCAGAAACCCCCACAACAAGAGCAACAGCAACCACAGCAAGAACAGCAGCAACAGCAACAGCAGCAGAGACAGTTCGCACCATCTGGTGGCAAAGGTGCCGGACGATGGTTGTATGTCTCGCATGAGCCTCTGAAAGAAGAGATGAAGAATGGTCAATCATTGCACGGGTTGTTTGGACTTGTGCCGGGGGATGGGAGACCACCGAGGAGGCTGCAGGGCGAACAGGGCCAAGCCCCACGTCTTGTGCGCTTTCATTTTGAGCCCATGGTGTGTACTTTTCTTTCTTCTTTCGTGGTTTACGCTTTGTTTAAGCCGTGAAAGTGTCTTTGTATCAACTGACATGCCTAAAATAGATCCTCCACATCATGACTGCAACTCTTCAACACGCTAATCCGGTTCTATCAGCTGGATCCAGTTCGGGTTTTCGAGAAAGCGGTTTGCAGAGTCTTCGCTGCTTGGAAGACAGCGAAGGTATTAGCCCGATTGTTGCTGTCCGCTCATCGGGCCTTTCGCTGGAATCAGTCATTGGCTACTGTGATGATAGCAACGAGGATGACGGTGGCGAGCCTGTCATCCACAGCCTAGTTACAGAGGAATATCTAGAAATGCTGGTTGCCATTTCGAATGAGCGTTTTTCGGTCAACACAGAGCGAAAGGAGAGATTCCGAACATGTCTGCTCGAGTTATGTTCTCCAGAGAAGGCTCCTGGCTCGAAGTCAAAAGGAAAATCTAGGCCTCCTGGCTGGGAAGACCCTGAGCAACGGAGAGAAAGGAAGAGGGCCGAAGGGCTAATAAGGAAAAAGCTCCTGGAGAGCCAGGTGAATACAGGTGATGGGGATACGAAGGTGGAAGATGATTTGTGAACAGATCCAGTCACAATTGGTCTTAAGATGATACGGGCCTTTACGAGGCGCCAGTCGTTGTGTTATTAGATTTAATGAAAGCAATGATGATGGTATCTAACCTAAACTTGTAACCCTATCCCAAACGGCCAACGAGAACCAGTTAAGTCTCCCACCTCGGTAAATCCAACTTAAATATGCAGAAAATGCTTTGACCCTGAATAAAAATCGTTTACAGTAATAGACCCGTACCAAGGGTTCCGCAAAACATAGGTTGGCTCAATGCCACAAAAAAATGGTCGAGCCACTCCTGCCGGGTCCGTGAACGCTGAACTAGAACCAAAATTGAAACAAAAAAGAAAGAAAAGGTAATAATAATAAAAAATCGGCGATCCAAATTACAAACCTCTCAATGACCCTGGTTCGAAAAGTTCGACAAGAAGCACGGAGACGACAGAGTGTTCCGATGATGTCCAAGAAATCCAGGCCTGGCAGTCCTGTCCACAGCAGAAGGACGCAAGACCAGTTCCTGGCCCCAGTTTTCACCGATACTGCCCAGTCTGTTCCTGGCAAAGGTACCGCTGTAGCTATGCTGGTTCCTGGGACGGCGCGGAGTCGCGTAGATATCGACCTTGGACGATGACGATGTCTCTTCTTCGACAGCGTCGCTTCTTTCGGTACCGAAGGGTGAAATGGTCGTGGTGAGCTTATTGTCAGTTTGGCTGCTCAAGGGAGTGGACCCAATGGAGAGGTGTTCGATACTGAAAGTGGTCTCTTTGTCCTGGTTGATGCAACCGGTCAAGACGAGATTGCACAGATTGACCATCTCGCATTGAACGGCTTCTTCGAACAGCATGCGCTTTGCGGCTTCCTGTGGCCATTCGAACCAGATGCGTCCGTAGGGAGATTCGAGTTCGAAATCGTCCATGGGGAAAGTGTTGGGCAATTCGGAGGTTCCTTGGTCGTGCAGGGTTCCTTTGGAGATCAAATTCGCATAGAACTAGACAATACTTGGTGAGAAATAATGCAGACAAGATGAACGGAATAGGAGAGCACCTACCAGAAGCGTATCCTCGTCAAAGTTTGGTATTTTAGCCAGTGTATCAAACGGGAACCATTTGCCCATGTCTGGGAACTTGAGGATCTCGGAAATATCCTCCGAGTTGACGCATAAGGTAAACTTCTGCCGTTCGTTGAACGTAGGGCAGTTCAGACCGGCGTGGAGGAGATCGCGCATCAGTCTCTGGTCAAGTCCAATGGTTTTGGTTGTCTTGAGGCGGAATACCAGAGACTTGATGTGGCGATTAACCATTTCAAACAAGGTGTTGCGGTCATGGACAGTGTAGAGGGTCGTCGCGTACCAGGGGAACTGCAGTAGGAATATTGTGAGAACACATTCCACGAAGATTCTCAAATGTCTAGTGAATACTTACCTTGTAAAGCGTACTAATGGTGGACTCATAGGTACGCTGAGGGCACTTTGCACAGAACGGGGACTAAAAGATTACCAAAAGGTCAACATGTGTCCAACAAGTCAAAGTGTCGGGAGTACTTACACGATGAGGTATCTCAGCATGGCGAATAGCACCAATAATCTCCTCGCCAGTGAAGAAACCCGAGAATCCAGTGGAATAAGGGTCTCTATTCGGGAGAGCAATCGGCATACCATCCTGCCAGGAGATACACTTCGCACGGGGGAATAGATCTTTCAGAAGCTCGTCTTGGCTGCTAAGTTCCACATAGACGACACGGTTTCCCAGACGAGGAGGACGACCAGTCTCAGCGATCTTGTTAATACGAGTCACCGCTTCCTGAGCATCCTTGACGGTTTCGAACTCGGCATAACAGTCCATGGTCTTAGCAGTCGAGCGCTCCATAATAATATGGATGGGGCAGGGGCTAGCGAGACGGGCCTGTCGACCAAGGAACTGGATAATTTCCTGCTTCGTGATCGAGTAGGGGATCTATAACGTTGTCAGCCATATACTTTGGGTGATTTTTGAGAGAACTAATTACGTTTGCAACCTTGACCACTCCCCATTTCTGCGACTGCTGCAGATGGACCGCACTTCCAATAGGCATCGCATTAGGTGAGACAAGCTTGTCCACAGCAGCCACGCCACCAGAAGCCTGAATGATTGAGGTCTCCGACGGATCTTGAGAGTCAGCCTTCAGCAGTTTGTTCATGGGATTGTCAGAAGCACGAGGGGTCGAAGGAGACAGAATCAACGGCTGCTCACGAGCTGGCATGCGTGGAACCGGCGCAGGGAGAGGGGTAATGGTCGAGCGATGCTGGCGAGGGCGATATACCGCAGAAGCCATGCCTCTCATGGGATGAAAATTAGGGTTCAAGAAGTTATCTTCTGGCCGAGAAAGCAGATCCGGGGATCCGGGATACTGGTCCTGCTGGTAAGCATAACCAGACATGAAGGGAGAGTATGGATAAGAAGCTCCATATCCAGAGAAGTGAGTATTTCCCTGTCGGTAGGCCATGGTTGATAGTTCGTTGCGAGAATTCAGGACTTGGTGACGAAGGTTATGGAAAGAGAAACGAAGAGGTAGAAGCGACGAGGACTGGGGGCATTGAAATATTGTCTCGCAGAGTATTGTAATGGCGCGGGGTTACAATAGCGAGGAGCAATGTGTCGAATTCACTGTTCTCTTATTGTAGCGCCTATTGTCCTTATTGTATTGTCCTCTTGCGGTCTTGTCAATAGCGCTGGAATGGTCGCAGCTTCCTCAGTTTCCAAGTCTTTCTGTAAGGCAGCGCCCTAATTTGCTCAGTCAAGCTGTCAAAAATAATTCAGGTTAAAAGGCTTACCGGATCAGAATGTGGGATAGACATGGTGCAAACGGTTTGCATTTGCTGGTAGTTGCAAAGTTCAGGTTTCGATGGCTGTTCAGCAAAATGAAGCTCTTTAGGCCAGGGTGAAATGCGATACAGTGAAGTAAGGTAGATGGAGGAAGGTTATTAGAAAGAAGTAGTAGAATGCTTGATCAAAACAATGAGATATCTAAAGAGAAATAATATGATTGTTCTTTGTTCTATGTTAGAGGTGTTTCCCTTTAGACAGCACAAACAGTAACATACCTGAAATCAGTCAAGCTGACCAGCAATAGTTCCTGGGAGTAAGTTACATAGATATCCTCTTTTCTACGAATTTTCCTGAAACCGGCAAAACTAACTGGCTTATAATTAGACAGGATGCCTGCCACTAGTTGGATTTGGTACAATTATGGACAGGTTGAATTGCAAATTCGGGGTTACGACTTCAGGATCTAAGAGGGAACATAGTAATCTGCTGCGAAATGTATGGTTCCCATTACCAGCCTAGATCGCTTGCGCAGAAGTCGCATGCAAGCAACAGAATCGACGCTGAGTTATCATTCGTGGAACAGAATAGAACAGATTGTAGGCGAGTTTAGTCGAACTAGATCGTATATTAGCGAGGCGCTGGTATATGCTGGAGCATGACTTCTTACCGGTACGAGGAAAGATTCGGCAACATAACGAGCACGGGCATTCAACTGAGATACGTTAGCGTCATCATTCCATCCACAAACATCTGAGCCTGGTACAAAACGTACGAAGAGCTTCATCTCCGAGATTTCCTTATCCACCTCTTCCATGAATTGGATAATAAAGTCGACAAGCTTGTGCTTCAACATGGCTTCGGTGTGGAAGTTGGTGATCAAGAACGAGATATCATAGCCCTGTTGATTCGTCAGTAAAATCTGCCCCATCCCTTCAATCATCCCATACACACCTTTACTGGCTTCCTCCGCAGGATGAAGAAAGATTCCGCGCGCTGCGTCAAGAACCTCGTGAACTTATGGACAAGGATATGCTCGATTTCATCCGCCTGCTTTATACTGATGCTCACACGGACACTGTTGACACTGGGCTCGATGAGGACTCTCTCGTTCTCGTTGCGCGAAACGGTCAGGGGATTGAGGAGGAGTTCGGGGGACGTGGCAGCCTCGATTTCCGGCACGTTATGTCGTTCGGACGTTTGCGAAGCGAAGTTGGAAACCGCAAGAGCCGCGGTCAGCGACGAGCGGACACATTGGAGGTAAGGGCGCAATGATTGAGACTAGAGGTTGTTAGAATCAATGTGATTATCGGTTCTTGATACTGAAGCTCACCATGATAGGGGAATGCGGAGGTCCAATGGTGTACTTTGTATTGCAACTGCTATCTCCGCCGACGTGATGACGACACTGCTGATGTGATATAAATGTAGGAATCCGAGGATATTCTGCCAATCACCAGAGAAATAGCAAGCCCGCACGATAGTTCAGTCTGGAAAGTAAGATGATAGTACTATCAATGCTCAACGTAGCTTCAGGAGCCCGACTACGGCCGTCCCGCTCGGGGCGGTGATGTCGATGCTGTTTGTTTAGTTTGCATAGTTTGCATGTTTCCTGCCCCACGCCTGCTATGATGATCAATCGCCTCTTGTATCGTACCTGTTACTCTACCCAACGAAAGTCCAGTAGCGGCTTGCTAATACTTCAAACCCTCTGAGAAAGACAAATATCCGCAAAATGGCTTCTATTCCAGGTATTCCGTACTGCTTCTCGTACTTTCCTTTCAGTGACTAACCTAGACCGCTTCCGATATAGTCATTGTCAAGCACCAAGGTAAACGCCACGAGGTCGAGCTCGATCCCTCGTCGAACGGCGAAATCTTCAAGTTCCAGTTGTACTCCCTCACCGGTGTCGAACCTGAACGACAGAAGATCTTGGTCAAAGGAGGCCAGCTCAAGGATGATACGCCCCTGTCTTCCCTCAACGCCAAGCCGAATCAAACGTTCATGATGATGGGCACACCCTCTGGAGATGGGACTGTTAAGGATTTGGGACGCCCTAAGGAGACAATGAAGTTCTTGGAGGATATGACGGAGGCTGAGGCTGCAAGGGCAGAGGGCGCCACTCCCTCCGGTTTGCAGAATCTTGGAAACACTTGCTACCTGAACTCGACCCTGCAGACCCTGAGAGGTGTTCCCGAGCTTCAGGATGCACTCCAGAACTACCAGCCCTCGAGCTCCGGTGGGTCGTCGGGACTTGGTGATCTCAGCAGCTTTGGTCTAGGCGGCCTGGGCGCCTCTGGAGATCTCACTGCTTCCCTCCGGGACTTGTTCAAGCAGATGTCCGAGACGCAAGAGGGATTCCCGCCGCTCATGTTCCTTAACTCATTGAGAAACGCTTTCCCCCAATTCGCCCAGGAGGACAGGAATGGACATGGTTATGCTCAACAGGATGCTGAAGAGGCTTGGTCGCAGATCTTGGCTCAGCTGCGGCAGAAGCTGATGGTCAAGGAAGGTGAAGGATCCGAGGCATCTTTTATTGACAAGTATCTCGCTGGACAATTTGAATCGGAGACCGAATGTGATGATGCCGCGGCGAAGCAAGTTGGGGAGCAGCCTACAAAGAGCTCGGATGTCTTCTACAAGCTTGACTGCCACATTGGCAAAGATACTAACCACTTGCATGATGGAATCATGGATGGTCTTGAAGAGAAGATTGAAAAGAACTCGCCAACCCTCGACTGTAACGCGATCTATACGAAGCGCTCACGCGTCGCCCGACTCCCCAAGTACCTGACGGTGCACTTCGTTCGGTTCTTCTGGAAGCGTGAGACTCAGAAGAAAGCGAAGATCATGCGCAAAGTGTCATTTCCCGCTGAACTTGACGCTGTGGAATTCTGTACCGAAGAACTCAAGAACCAACTTGTGCCTGTCAGGAACAAGCTACGCGAAGTTCGCAAAGAAGAAACGGATGTGGAGCGTGCTCGAAAGCGCCAGAAGATCGCCCATAGAGATGAAGAAGAGAAGCGGGCAGTGGGAGCATCCAGCATGGAGCCCATGCAGAAAAAGAAGGTAACGGAAGAGCGCAAGGAGTCCGGAAAGGCAGGTGATAAGGACACAGAGATGACAGAAGCGTACAAGACGGATGCGGAGTACGAAGCAGAAGCGGCTGCATCCATCCTTGCTGCTAAGAAGGAGCTTGCTGCCCTCGTCGATCCCAAGGTCGCCGCTGAGGCTGGAACGAACCAGTCTGGTCTTTACGATTTGCGTGGTGTTATCACTCACCAGGGTGCCAGTGCCGACAGCGGTCATTACACGGCATACGTGAAGAAGCAACAGAGCAATGGCAGCGACGAGGACGGAAAGTGGTGGTGGTTCAATGATGACAAGGTCACTGAAGTGGAGGCTGAGAAGATCGAGACTCTTTCTGGTGGAGGTGAGTTAACTCCGTATATACATGTGAGGATGAACTACGCTAACATATATTCTCAGGTGAATCCCACTCTGCACTTATTCTTCTCTACCGTGCGGTTGAATTGCCCACTGCGGAGTAATTGTTCACGGACTATGCGGCAAATGGTCATTGTTAGGGTCTGTCCAACATAAACTAGGACATATCTCTATTGTTAAACTTAAATACATAGAAAGAAGACACGATTCCCATGTTATTCTTGTTTACTTCTTGGACATGACAATTCTGTTCGTTTGTTGGAGAACAACGTCGGATATATTTACCTACCACAATCTCAAATACTATTCATGCTGGGAAATCTCAAATGCATTGATCTCCATGTATCTTTGACCAGGGTATATGAGGTACGAAGGCCAAAAACAAGAAAAATAGAATAGAACAAAAGGACTAGAGGGTTAAGAATATGAAGTAGACCAGCGAGTACCATCACGTGATATCCACGAACCAACCTCGGCATCTCAGTCGCATCAACCTCCCCTCGATCGCGACGTGCAATTGCTATGTAACCACCATGTTCGGTCCACGCGCAGCATTACGATCCCAAACTCACCTCCTCAGCGCACCCACGCGCCCCATCTCCCGCCTCACCAACTCGCCCTCCCCTCTCCCGCGATACACCAGCACCGTTGCCTACGCAAACGCACCCTCCAAACGCTCAATATGGCTGCGCCGTCTAGCCTACACCACAATATTCGGTGGGCTAGGTATGCTCGCAGGACAGCTGATTGAAGAGAAAGTAGCCGCGCCGCCGGTCCCGGGGTCACTTGAGGATAAGATTGTCATGGAGGAATTGCTGCAGATATATGAGAAGGCTACTCCGATTGTTATGGAGTTAAGGAGTAATCCGAATTATGAGGAGTCGGATGTTTATCAGAATTATTCGGAGGAGGAGAATAGGCATCGGTTGACGGCGGGGCCGTTGAGGGGGAGTAGGGGGTTAGCGCTGCAGGTTTGTTACCCTTTCTTTTCCTCTGGCGCATGCGCAAGCCAGTCGGCTGCCATTCCAGATTAACAGAACACTAACCAAACCGCAACAGAAAGTATTCTACAACCGCAAAGAACAAGAATCCATCAGCATCGTCTTCCTAGGCGAAGGCACTGAAGGCTGGCCCACAATCACCCACGGCGGCGCCCTCGCAACCGTCATCGACGAGAACCTCGGCCGCGTAGCGCTACGCAGCTTCCCCGGGAAAACCGGCGTCACTGCGAACCTGCAACTCAACTACCGGGCACCTGTGTACTCGGGCCATTTCTACACTTTCCATTCGAGGCTGGATAAGGAGAGGATCACGGAGAGGAAGGCTTATGTTACGGGGGAGGTGAGGGATCCGTTGGGTGGGCTTTGTGTTGAGGCGAGTGCGCTTTTTGTTGTGCCGAAGAAATTGAAGCTTAAAGAGCTTGGGGAGACGTATTGAGGTTGGTTTGGGATTGATTCATTGCTATGCTGGTATACCCGATATCTCGCTTCATGGGGAGATATCTTCCGGTTGGGTCGTAAGGCATCTGGACTAGGCCTTGCAGAATTACCACATGCTCTTAACACACTTGGAGCTTTCTACTTATCTTCTTTATACATAATTCAACCCCATCGGAACAGAGGTATTATGCGAACTTAGCTAGGGTGCATTGGTACTGCTGATGATACTGTATCAATAGCATACATAGTGGAAAAAAGATAGTCATCTTCGTAGCTTAGTTAGAATAAACGTTCAGCTCACACATCTGATTAGAAGAGATGCGATTGCAATTCTAGATGCTGTTCACCATGACCTATGGTATCAATCAACCTATCTCGAAACCAGTAAGCCAAAAGGGGAGTATGTACTCAGAAAGGCAGTACAAGAAACAGCGCCAGACGCCCACACCATGCTTATAAATCACGGATATAATCAGATGCAACAAACGATTCGAGAACAGGGGTATAATCAAATAGCGCGAGAAAGGAATACAGAAGAAAAATAAAAGTCCATGCAATAGGAACGCCACATCATCACAATCAAGTGTTTTCCACTTGGTTCATTGCACTCCTCCTCGGTACAAACGCCAAGGTACTGTGTGAGCTGGTCGACTTCGATCTCAAGCGTCTGTCGTCTTTGCGAAATCCCCGACTTATTCCACCACCAAGACCCCGTGCAAGGGATGCAAAAGGCGATGCTCGCCAGAACTCGATATCCCCTTCGTGCTGTTCATCTCTGGGGAAAAGGTCACTGGATAATCTTGACGAATCAGCCGGTCCGCTGCGTGGCCTATCTAGAGACCTTTCACGTGAATGGCTGGGAGTTGGCGAGGTCCAGGGCACTGGAATTTTGACCGTTATGTGTTCAGAGCAGATACAGCCACAACCGCTAGGGCAGGATCGAAATTCCTGCTCCTGTCCGGGTGTTGTAGTAGTCTTGTCTTCGCCGCTTTGGCTCGAGGTCTTCGAGAACCACGCCTGGTGGCAGGTAAAGCAACTCACATGGCCACAATTAAGGCAGGGGATGAGCATCCCCTCTATCACCTCTCCACAGATTACACAAGGGAGGCTGATGGGGAGTGACTGTTTGGGCCTGCAATTCGGACAGGTAACGCTAGTTCCTTCGGAAGGTTTTGCTTCCGCTGATGCTTCAATCGAAGGTGGTACTGAGAAAATTGACATCTGAAGAGAATGACCACATCTGGAACAATGTCGCTGGATTTCGAGGCCTTGGTTTCCCGGGTTGTCTTCAGCGGACTCCGAGTCACTGCGGACCAAGGTTGGAAATGAGAATGATGCTCTAGCACGACGGTGACTGGAATCACATTCGATAACCCCACCGATTTTAAGGACTTCGCTCTGTTGAACTGGTAGTCCCCAAATGGAAAGCAAACGAGAATAGGTTGTACGATACGACCTGTAGAGCCAATCCTTCTTGGGATCCAAAAACGAGTCTTGAGAAGGCCCTACGTTGTCAAAAGCTCCTTGATTTTTCATGCTAACTTTGAGCCTCGCTTGCTGTTTGGGGACAGCCTGGGTATTTTCGCTCCCTGCATCAGAGTGTGTTTGCGAATTGAGTGCAGTCGGGACCATCAGATGGTCAGTACTATTCGCCGCAGCCTTCGCGGGGAACGCGCCACTGGGCCATGCAATGGGCGCATTGGGACTGCCGCTTGGGCTTTGCTTTTTCCTACCAAAGACACTAGTTGGAGGAGAGGCTGACGACGGGCCAAACGTGAAAGATCGAGAAAGCGAGGAGGCCAAAACTGAACCAATACCGGAGCTACTGCGTGGCTGTGATTGTTGATCCGGAGATGTCGCGATTGAAACCGTCTGACTCGCATGCTTCCTGTCTGCAGATATGGCACCTGGTCGAGAGGTTGCAGGAGGAGTCGTGCCTGTCGAATAGGGTGGGGAGGTACCGCGCCAAGTTTCGCTTGACGAACGTCCAGAGCTCTGTGCCGCGGGTAACATGTGACTTTCCTTTGACGCTGAACCGACAGGCGTAATTGCTTCTTGGGATTTTCTTTGCGCGGCCGCGGTCTCAGAAGGAGCATCCAATGAAGAAAGAGGCTCCGTGCGCCTGGGAGTTAATCCACCGTACCCACGTTGATCACGAGTGAGGTTTCCCTCGCTATTGGATTCATGAAGGACACACGAGAGCATAGCAACCATTTGTACATCACCAATGCGCTCGAAATGATCGAACAGAGCTGGGATAAGCCAAGACCGACCGAAAGGGTGATTACCCCATTGAAGGCCTTTCCCTGCTGCTCTGTTGAGAAACTGGATTGGGTTTGGGGCGTCGAAGCTCGTGTCAACAACGCTATCTTTTCTTTGCGTGGACCTGAAGGGACGGCGCTGGAAGATTCCGTGTTCAGATTCGAACCCTGGGCTTTGCTGATTGAGCAATATCAGTTTGACAAGGCCCCAAATCTGGGCCAACTCGTGATATCCGGAATCAAGGGCCACCGAAGCATTATGGGCACAGACATCCACGCTCTTGCCGCATATCCGGTATTTACTCGCCAGCTCGCGTTTCGCTGGTAGGAGACTGCTAAAATCATGAATTGACACCACGGTCTGCGAAGCTTCGGAAGGCTTGATATGTCCACTACCGCCAATTGATCTCTGTGAATTGTCCGTTGACCTGGGTCGATGGAACCCAAGACTACCTGCGCTGCGCCATGTTTGAGGAGCCGGGAAACGGGCTGGCAATCCCGACGACAACATGTCAGATGAGCCCGAAGAACTTGATGATTCGGTGTCTGACTCGTCGGAATATTCTGAGACGCCATCATCAGTGCTTGCTATGGTACCCGTTATTCGAGGCCCGGGAGATGCGGTCTGAAGGCGACCAAATCCCTCGAAAACCTTATCAGATCTAGACAGCCTTGTCATCTCCTTGAACCCCAAGGTTTCGAGCATGGTTGCCGACTTGTCCTTCTTTGGTGGAAAGAAGCATACTAAGCGACCGTCATTCGCCCAGAGCGCACCGCAGGCTTTGGCAACTGGCACCATCACGTTGGCATTAACCGGCCTAAGGAGCTCTGAGCTCATTCCCAGATCCTGGCTATGCGACAGCCCGACTTCGTCTTCATCGCTCGAGTCATCGCCTCCCAGCCCACCGTTGACAGGCGATTTCACTGTCTCGGCAGTTTCTCCTTGAATCCATGCAATACTTTCTTCCAAAGTACTTTCGCCTAGAAGGTAACGGACGGCTCCTTCAAGACACCCTCTCTTACGAGATAGATAAGATTCTGCAATGGTTTTCAAATCTGAGACCAGCCTGGTAGCGAGCTGATCTGTAACGGCTGCTGTTTTTTGAATGTTGAAAATCGGTATCGACGCCCTAGGGTACTCGACCGGAAACTTGATATCCGCTTTCAAGAAAAGGGATGCACTCTCTGCACCCCACGGTCCATGCAATGATATTGTCGCCTTTCGCTGCCTCACATCAACGGATTCGAAAACAACTTTGGTGAACTTTTCCCCGACGTGCGAAATTTCGTCTCCTAGTGTTTCGATGTCCCACCCCGCTATCTTGACGCCGCGCATCCACGCAATGGGATTGGTCTCAGTCCTGACAGTAGTTTTACCCCGCATGCCTACTCTTGAGTCCACATTTCCACCCCAAGTACGAGAATATGGCATTGAGATGGTGTTGTTCACCCCAGTGCCATCGGGAAAACGCGGCTGCGAGCCGGCTGATAGACCAGAGCCTGTGCCATCAAAATCTTCCGGGCCATCACGAAAAGTTTTGTAGACTGCGCCTGAACGAGTGACATTCAAGTTATGAATGAATGATTTCCCTTTCTCGTAGCCAACACGCCGCAAGACATCGGGTTGCACCCTGTGTAAGCGAAGCTCCTTATCTGATCCCCAAGAAACAAGCTGGAATTCCCGGTGATCGGTCTCATTTACTACCCCGCCTCGAGGTCTCCAAAGAAATTCCTTAACCTGACCCTTGTGCCCTGGAAAGCTATGTACCAAGGGGAGCTCATCGGTCGTTGGACCGGGTTGTTCTCCGGATCTGCGACTATACAGATGGAGGTCGCTATTGCCCCTTTGGGGCATGGCCAGCACGCCCCATCCAAACGGAGTATTCCTTGCACGCCACACAGGGAATGGAGTCCTGATCAACTTCTCCGGTACGTCGCGTTCCGCGGTATAGTCCCAGAACTTGACAGTCCTATCCAGTGAGCAAGTCACTAAAGCGCCGGGACGTACGCGGTTCCAGTCAACGCCGTAGATTTTGGTATTATGCGCTTCAATAGATCGAATCGGAATTGCCCCCATCCTATCATCCCATATTCGAAGGAATCTATCGTGTGAACTTGCGATGACATGAGGGTCTTGTCGATTCCACTTAACCTGGGTAGCCCCAGCAAACCAGTCGGAAAACGTAATAGCTGGTCGTGAGGGCGTTCGTAAATCCCAGCTGTGAACAAAACTATCGACAGAGCATGTTGCGATAACGTCCGGATGGTGGGCTGAGAAGTTGATATCGGTTATAGCTCGGGAATGAGCGTGCAATACATGTTCAATGGAATTTTGCGAAGTATTCATAGCCAAGTTCCACACCAGAGCTTTCTGATTCGACGTGCTCACAACCCAATAATCGCGAGCCGCAAACGGCGACCACTGAACGTCTGCGACCTCCCATGGAGTATGGTGTGGGAGATACCGAGGCGGCGAGTACGGAGAATCGAGATCAATGATGTGGAGACCCTCCTTTGACGCCAATACTACATCGCGTCCACATGGCGATATGGACATAGAACCAACCGGCTGTTCCACATGGAAGGTGCTGTCTTCGCCAAAGGTTGGACTCTCAAAGGCCGATGTCAGAGGCCTGGCCTCCATTGAGTTGGACATGGCTTTTGATGGGAATCCACGGTTTTCCTTGACGAATTCCTCCACGCCCTGCCGTTCAGCTGTTGTCCAGGAGTTCCCCGGAGGATAGCCGGGTCTCTCCAAATATCATGTAACGGGATGGTGGAGGATGATTCAAGAATCCGAACGATGCTCGCATTTCAATGATACCCATGGAATTGTTGTCGACTATGTGAAATGCAAGGACCCGACGCTATCGCTTGCGCGCATTGCGAATTCGAGAAATCAATCGGATAAGAACTAGACCGGGAGGGATAAATTACTTCCAAGCGCTGGGAGTGCAGCTAATGCAGACAATCCAATGTTAGCCGGTACATATAGATAAGGAAGGGTTGTCCGTATAAATAGTGCAAGTTCCATTGGGGATCTAGCAACTTACCTCGACAATGAATCCGACGTCTGTGCAGATGATCTATACGGAGAATAGATTATGGATCTCTCCGCCGAAACGAACCTAGGTTGCTGTGGAGAGAGCTGGAGAAAAAGAAAGGATCACAGGCTGCACTCGAGGTCTGTGTCGCTCGCCGTACAAGCTACGGCAGGCGGTGAGGAACCCTGACGCAGTGCCCCTCTGGTTACATAAGACGACGTCGAAGAGCATCCCCAATGGTAACTTAGACTTTTCCTTGGTCGTTTTTGGCGATTTAGCACACGACTTTGCTGGAAAGACGCTACCGATTCGTGGCTTGAATACTTTTACATTTCTTTCTTTGCGTCAAAAGGAAGAGAATCCCACCAGAACCCAGCAGCGAAACCATACACCCCACCCCGGTGGACGATAAGAAGATGGCGTTGCCAAAGAGAATTATAAAGGAAACCGAGCGTCTTATGGCAGAGCCGTAAGCTATTTGCACCTACGATTTCTTTGCTATGGGCGATTGCTGACGAATCGCCCGTTAGGGTCCCTGGTATCAACGCCGTGCCTCACGAAGAGAACCTGAGATACTTTGATGTTTCGATTCATGGACCTGTGCAGTCTCCATATGAGGGTAGGAGACCTCCGCTATGACATATCGCTGCTGGAATGTCCTATAACACTTTCTCGAAACAGGTGGCATTTTCCGCCTCGAGCTGTTCCTGCCGGATGATTACCCCATGACTCCTCCCAAGATCCGATTCTTGACCAAGATCTACCATCCCAACATCGACCGCCTTGGACGCATCTGCTTGGATGTCTTGAAGAGTGAGTACCCTTCATACGATACTTGAATATGGCTCGGGATATGGTCAATTAACACCCGTTTACAGACAACTGGTCGCCTGCCCTACAAATCCGCACAATCTTGCTCTCGATCCAAGCCTTGCTTGGTGCACCGAACCCGGACGACCCTCTCGCCAACGACGTTGCTCAGCGCTGGAAGGAGGATGAACCAGCTGCTATCCAGACTGCAAAGGAGTGGACGAGAACACATGCTATGACTTGAATTGTTGGAAGCAAAAGTTCAATCAAACCTGTTATGACGAAAATACGAATAACTCAGTGACGAAGTGATTATGAAGGGGCGATTACCGTGGCCATAGAATTATTCTTTTGCTTTTTTGGCAGGCAAGCTGCCGTGCTACCTGCGCTCTCAATCTTCTTTTGAACTGGAGAGCATTCCTTATCCTCTATCTTGTATATAGCGTCCCTAACAACTATTTCATAGCATACAGCAGAGCCAAGGCTCTCGTGTTCAATGTCTTTATTGTCGACGATTGAATCGTAATGTATATTTATGTTATAGGTCAACAGAACAATTGGTCCTTCATGAAATGGCTGCAGATTTCTAATCAATATTGACAGAAGTATCGTGAGTAGACATGATAAATTCCTGCTGGTATCGCAAGTCCCTGATATAGAGAGAATGTGGTTGCATCTAGCCTGGTTATTCACTGTTCCCGTACATTCACCAAGCTCATATTTGAAACATTTGCAATGTGCGTACTAGAACTCTCCAAGAACCATCCAGACGGCTAATACATCTACCTAACAGCCATCTACTTCCAGATTTTCAACCATGAGCTTGAAGACTCCCATCGACGTTGGGGACGCAGGAAGTAAAGATTCTGGTGAACAGACACTTGAACTTACGATTGAGTCTTCGGCGTTCTCAGATTCCAACAGCGATGACGATCAGGACATAGAGGAGACGCGAAAGTAAGCAACTCCCTACTACTCCCAAAAAGATAAATTCCAAACTAAAAGAACGATCTTTTAGGTCTACGGCCGATACGAACTCCAACCTAGGGCTGGACAGCTCTTCCGACGTCACAGCTAAGCCGCTCGAGGACGCTCCTCACTCGAAAGACGAGAGATACGAGGATCTGTTGCCTCCAACTAGCCCCAAAAGTCCCGGGAGCCGCAGCTCAGAGCCCGCGAACGAAACCAAGGAGAAAATAAAGCGTGATTCCTTTCTAAAAAGATTTACAGTGTTCGCTGGGGTTCCGGGACAAACAGCAGTCAGCTCTCAGCGATCCAGTCTGTATTCGCTTACTGGTTTTGGAGACTTTCGGCGTTTTTCGTTGGCTAGTTCTGTCAGTTCTCAGGCTACTGAGAAGAGTGATGCGACTCATAGGTCCTCTGGTTCTCATGGCAAGCTTTCGAAGTACATCAGTTCGTTTAGTGGTGCGTTACACCGTATTGTCTGCCTAGATAAGCGGTTTGGGCTGACGGGGTTTGGTTCTTCCAGGAGACACTGCCTTTCCCAACCTCGACTTCGCAGAAGCCGTATCTGGCCCCAGTCAATCCTTGAAAGAGGGTGGGTACCAGTGGGTTGCTGATTCGTTGGTTGTGATGCACTAATGCCCTGCTAGGTAAAACAGAGGACGAGCAGGCGATTTCCTTCCAAAAGAAGGTAGGTCTGCGCCCAATCCATACCTAGCTAACCCTCACTAACAATTCCAACAGCTGAAGCACATCCGCGAAATCACCGGAACCCAGGTCGATCTCCGCGCCGAAGAAGACTCCGACTCCCCACAGCGACCCAACGACCCCAGAATGTGGCACACGAAGAATCTAAGATGCGCCTCCTGCATGGGAGCCTGCGCGGTTTGCCATGCTGCGTGCTGCATGTACGAGGCTGGCTGTCGCGCGAAGAAGGATCCTGAAACATGCGCTTTCAAAGCTGCCCAGGCTGAGAGGATCGTTTCGAATATTGAGGCATTGGGGTCGCATGTTCGGGATAATACGACCTTCATTATGTGTACTTTGGGTGGGGGTTGCGGGCGATATGTCTGCCCAGAGTGCTGTGGGATTTGTCTTAATGTGGCTTGTCGGGATGTTCAGTGCAAGGTATGTACAATGGTTTCCTCGTTGTGTCTGGGCTGCTATCACTTGATATGGATGTTGACCTAGCCGTATAGGAATGTAAACCCGATCCCTGGGGTCCTTGCGACTGGCATGATGAAGGCATCACATTGCTGTAATGTAATATGTCGGGCCGCTTAATGATAAACCAAAGAGAAATGGAAGAAGAAGGCAATTGTACTAGTACTGGAGACGAGTGAGGGCTACCGAAATAGCATATATACCTGCCTATAAAGCGGACAAAGAACATAACCCCAGCAGCAAATGGATTTCGACGTCAAGTAACCATGATAATAAATGTACTTTATTCTCAATTAAATCTAATTGTAGAAAATAATTGATATCCAACCCCGTTATACTCTTGCCGCTCCGGGAGACGATTCGGCCAACCAAGGGCAGCCGAGATCACGTGTCGCACTTTAGCGAGGCTCCGCACCGCCGCACCACAATTGTGTCAGTCTCACGACCAGGTCGCCGCAGCGATTCGACTCAACCACCCAACGCCAACCGACAACACTCGACCGGCTGCGCATCACCGACAACCAAGATGCGTACCTACGACGATTCTTTCAGCGGTCAGAAGATCTACCCTGGAAAGGTGTGTTTGTGCCCCCCCCCGGGCAGGCAGGCCTGTCGAAGTCATTTATCGATGACCCGCCACGATCTTGCATATCGAATCGAGACAACGAATTCGCCGCCTACCTATACGTTTCTATGAGAATGGCTGGTTAACGGGAATTTTTTTAAAAAAATTATAGGGTAAGCTGTTCGTCCGTGGCGACAGCAAGATCTTCCGCTTCCAGAACGGAAAGTCCGAGTCGCTTTTCCTCCAGCGCAAGAACCCTCGCCGGATATCCTGGACTGTCCTCTACCGTCGCCAGCACAAGAAGGGTATCTCTGAAGTCAGTACCGCCCAATCCCTTTTGGTTTGAGAGTTTCGAGTCGTTTCCGAGAAGAGGGGATACGAAGGAATTCGACGAATACATCGAACCGTTACACACCGGCACAGATGAAGATGGGATATTTGGTTGAAATAGAGGGGAAACTACGCAATATGGAAACAAGATGCTGACCGGTGATTTTTCAACTCGAACAGGAAGTTGCTAAGAAGCGCTCTCGCCGTGTCGTGAAGTCCCAGCGTGCCATCGTCGGTGCCTCTCTCGATGTGATCAAGGAGCGCCGCAACCAGCGCCCCGAGGCCCGTGCCGCCGCTCGCCAGGACGCCATCAAGCAGGCCAAGGAGAAGAAGGCCGCTTCCGAGAGCGCTAAGAAGGCTGACAAGGCCAAGTCCGCCGCCGGTGCCGCCAAGGGTGGTGCCAAGCAGGGTGGTAAGAAGCGTACTTAAAAACGGTTTAGGCTTGGGCTGGGTGTTCTTTTTTCCATTTTAGTACAAGAGAATCTCATGTGGTTGGAATTCTATGATACTTCTCCCCGGAGCTGGGATTTGTTTTCCTAAACAAAATCGTTTACAACAGTTCGGCGTACGATGTGAGCGAAGGGTTTCTTTGCGGATGAAGCTTCCCGCTCGGCTTTCAGGCTGTTTCTATCACTACGCCATGGTTTATAGCCAATAAATGGAAAAGAAAATGTGATAATGTCTGTTATCATTTGGGTCTGTAGTACTACGCGACATAGTTCAAATGCGAGAGTAGAACTATTCCCTGCCAGCCAGCATCGTTTACTGTCTACCGGCTAGTATGACTAGATATTGGCGGAGTCTCCAGGATCTCTCCGTACTTAGCGCCATACACCATACAGCGTCATGGCGATCAGGCTTATCGCCAGCGTATCACATAATCCGTAATAAATCGTGACAATACCATACGCCCGACCCTAATCAATAAGCATAGGGCACAAACCTACGCTAAGCCCTTTCAGGACCCCGAATCAAAGCAATGACTGTAGATGCAGTCATATCTCGAGTCAAACGTTGTACAAAATACAATAAGGAATAATAAATAGGAAATATAAACCCCCAGAATACCACCCTTGAAACCCCCCCCAAATAAACCCACTCCATCCCCTCGAAAAAGAAATTTTCCAACCTCAGGCATTAATACCCGTCACGTTACGCGACCTAACTCGCCATCTCGCTTACCGGGCGGTGTAACGCGGTTTTTGCCCACAGATCCCTTTCCGCCGCCCCCTCTCAAAGCAGCCTTTCTGACAACTCCTCCCCCATTTCGATCCGACAAGTTATACAACACCACCAGCAGCCATGGGTAAGGTTCACGGATCTCTCGCCCGTGCGGGTAAGGTCAAGTCTGCGACTCCTAAGGTGGGTTATTCCTTTTTTCTTTGATGTTTAGCGGTTATCTGCGAGCGAAATGAGATGAGATGTGTTGGACGGGATGTTGCCACCGATGGGGAAAGGGGATAGTTGGGGGGTCGGCGACAAAAAGGAGGGCTATGGGGGATTTCGCTCGCGATATACCGATGGTTTTTGATGGGTGTTAAAATGCTGATCAATATTCGATAATTGCAGGTCGAGGCACAAGAGAAGAAGAAGCAGCCCAAGGGCCGCGCCATGAAGCGTCTCAAGTACACCCGCCGTTTCGTCAACGTTACCATGACCGGTGGCAAGCGGAAGGTACGTTGAATTCGATAAAAGACGAACGACTCTGGATGTTCGTGGGATGGAATGAAGCTTGGAGATACTCTGGGATTCTTCGCATGTCTCAGCGGGCGCCCGGTCGGCTCCATGGCTCGAGCATCTTAGCTGTATCTTCCAGCTTCGACCATTCCACTGAACAGATCCGGAGTTTGATGATACGGCAAGGAACACGAAGCTGACGAACTCGACAGATGAACCCCAACCCTGGCGCATAAACTAGTCGAACCTCTTCTTCCGATACGGTGAAAAACTAAGATGATGACTTCGAGCGGGAATTATCCGACCGACGACAAGACAACCTACAAAACAGCATCATCTTGAGGATTCGGGGGGTTTATGTTGGTGGGGAAAAATTGAATTTGTCAATCTACTACTCGCCGGGCCAACGCTTTTTTTATTCGGGAATACCATGGGATATCCTACTTTGTTTTATAAGTGGCTTGGTTTCTGGTTTGAGAGTTAATGAAATGGGTTCATGATTTCCGTGGGCTTTTGAAACAATCAGCACGAGGGAATTTCAGTGTTTCGTTTTCTTTTTGACTCTGCTTAACAACGGATATTGGATGTTGGCTGGTTGCCTTCCAAAAGGCTATGCCTTTGATGAAATCAAATAGCGAATGCATCTATTTGATTTGCAGCATTATGATGCGCCAGTAGTCTGTCATGGCAATCCATTTACGTACTCGCCCATTCGGTAGCTCCCTTGAACCTCTAGGATACCGGTCGGTTCTCCGATATAGTCCATGAACAATCAATGAATGCAACATGTATTATACCCGAAAGTCTTGCTCGTAAGGTTAACTATAATCACACTATTCGCCATGAATAGAAACCGTGACTCTATAATCCATTAATGTCCCGCTATATAAAGACGAGACGCATTTGGTCATGGATCCATCAATGCCTTGATCTTAATGCAATACCAGCCGAGTTCCATCTCGCTTTCTCGAAAGATCTCAATCGAAACGAGGACTCGAAATCTATGTAGTCGCTCTCAACATGTAATTCAGGAAACGCCAGGATAAAAGACATTTAACAGACAACGATCCGTGAAGTCGTTATGAAGAATCTCAGTAGTAATGCGCCATCTCGAGTCCAGCACGCTTGAAACCGCACTTGACGTAGAAACCCTCATTAGCCTCTGAGCAGTCGAGAATGCTCTGCAAAACGTTAGCTAATGTCCCTCATAAATCAAAAGAAAAACGAAAAGGGAGAAAAGAGGAATACCTTATAGCACCCAACCCTCGCCGCCACAAAATCCAACGCCTGAATAATCCTCAACCCCAACTTCTTCCCCTGCTGCCCCTTCTCCACCGCAATATCCTCAATATGACCAACAAGCCCCAACGAGTGAATAAACTTGCGCTCCACGATCAAACTGCCCGTGCCCACAATCCGCTCCGCATCGTCACACACAACCAGCAGGTAGTACTCGTCGTTGCGCGAGGAGATCCAGTCGTACCGCTGGTTCCACTTGTCTTCGTCCACGTCGCCCACGGTCGTCAGCACGCGCAGGACGTCGAGGTAGCCTCGTTGGAAGTCGGAGCGGTGGAGGGGACGGATTGTGTAGCCGGGGGGGAGGACGGCGAGGACTTCGGGGGAGATGAGGTTCGTAGAGAAGAGGGGGGTTTCGACGCCGTTCTGCGCGGTAAGGACGGGCTTGGTGGCCGCGGGGACTGAGGTGGTTGCGAGTGTATCGTTTGTCATTTTGGAAGTCTTGTTGTTTTTTGGGGATTGCGTGAGGTAGAATTGGTTGTAGAGGCCACGAAGGAGAAATTGGGTGGTTCGGAGGTTTGACTTTCTTTGTCGGAGAAGGAGGTCAGGAACAGGAACCGGACGAGACGTTTGTTGTGGAGAAAAGGAGAAGTTATGCAAAGAGAAGAAAACAGAGGATCAGATAAATGTCTCTGTCAGGAATAAATATCAATCGACGCAGATATTGGAGCAATGCTGGAAAGAACGAAGGGGCGATGGAGCGACTTCCGGAGGAGGGCGAAGCACAACGGCGGTATGGACACTCTTACTGGCACTGTCTCACCTCGGACACGAAAGGCTGCTAGACCGAACAACGGCGCAAAACCAATGAGAAAATGCAGCAAAAATGGTTATTTTTGACTCCGTAGCAAAATTGCTTTTTTTTTTTTTTTTTTTCCCGAGGTACAAGTATGGATATAGCAGTGCTATTTTTGGTTGCGCTGACGGCGAAACCCGGGAAGAAGTCGGTATGCAGAACCAAGTAAATAGTACAATGTGATTTCTTTCAAGTATACATGTAACATGCTAAATCTGACCGCATGGCTTTATTCAAATATGAAAAAGGGGTTAGCAAAATTATAGCGTCGACTCATCATGCCCCATTTCACATCTCGGACTCATCATTTTCCAAACTACCCGCTTATTTCTTCTCCTTAGGGGCCAACATCAGCTCGGGGCGGACGTATTTCTCAAAGTCCTCCTCGGACAGAGCCTTGAGCTCCATAGCACTCTCCTTGAGAGTGATGCCCTTCTTGTGGGCGTTCTTGGCCACCTTGGAGGCCATGTCGTAACCAATAACGGGGTTCAAGCAGGTAACAAGCATCAGACTGATACAAATTAGTATGGAACGGAGAAGCCCAATAGAAGGCAAAGAAACTTACCTCTCGTGAAGGAGAGTGCTGATTCTGTCCTCGTTGGCCTGGAGACCGTGAACCAGGTTCTTCTCAAAGCTGGCCATGCCGTCGGCCAAGATGCGCACGCTGTGGAGCAGGTTGCGGATGATAGAAGGCTTGAAGACATTGAGCTCGAACTGGCCGTTCATACCACCAATGGTAGCGGCGACGTGGTTACCCATAACCTGGGAGCAAACCATGGTGAGGGACTCGCACTGGGTAGGGTTAACCTTGCCAGGCATGATCGACGAGCCGGGCTCGTTCTCAGGAAGAATCAGCTCGTTCAGACCGCAGCGAGGACCAGATCCGAGGTAACGGACGTCCTGAGCAATCTTGAAGAGCGAGCCGGCAAGAGTGTTGAGGGAACCGGAGGCCTCGACGACCGCGTCGTGTGCAGCCAGAACCTCGAACTTGTTGGGGGCGGTCTTGAACTCGGTACCGGTGAGCTTGGAAACCTCAGCGGCGATAGCCTCGTCGAAGCCCTTGAAAGTGTTCAGACCGGTACCGACAGCAGTACCACCCTGAGCGAGGTAGCGAAGGTGGGGAATGCTGGCCTCAACGCGCTCAATGTTGCGGTCGAGCTGAGCAACGTATCCGGAGAACTCCTGACCAAGGGTCAAGGGGGTAGCGTCCTGCAAGTGGGTACGACCGATCTTGATGATGTTGCTGAAGTTCTCAACCTTCACCTGAAGGGCGTTGCGCAGGCTTCTCAGAGAAGGCAGGAGGGTGTTTTCGAGCTCGACAACGGCGGCGATGTGCATGGCAGTGGGGAAGGAGTCGTTGGAAGAGGCAGACATGTTGACGTGGTCGTTGGGGTGGACGGGCTTCTTGGTACCCATGGTGCCACCGAGGATCTCAATGGCACGGTTCGAGATGACTTCGTTGGAGTTCATGTTGGACTGGGTGCCGGAGCCGGTCTGCCAAACGACAAGAGGGAAGTGGTCCAGCAACTTGCCTTCCGCGACCTCAGTGGCGGCCTGCTTGATGGCCTCACCAACCTTGGGGTCTTGAGCGCGTTGGTTAATGCTACCCTATCGCAATTATCCGGTGGGAATTGTTCTTACCAAGGCCAAAGTTCATGTTCACGGTAGCAGCAGCGCACTTCAGGGTACCGAAGGCCTTGATGACGGCCTCGGGCATACGGTCCTGGGGCTGGTTGATGTCGAAGTTGCCCAGGGAGCTGTTCTCCGTATCAGTATCCACCGAATTCACATAGCTATAGCTGTAACGCTTGTCAGATCTCGAATTGGCGCTTACCGCTGGGTCTGGGCACCCCAGTACTTGTCCCCGGGGACCTGTTTAGAGACGCAATTAAAGACTATACACAAGGCAATTGCAAAATGTGGGTAATTTACCTGGATCTCACCGAAAGCATCGCTCTCTGTCCGAGTTTCAGCAGCCTATACCATGCGCAACTGCGTTAGCAATGGCATTCCCAGTATTTCTCTCTCTGCTCCTCGCTAGACCTCCAGGCACACGGCGCACATACCATTCTGCCGGTGGTAGCAAAGGTTCTCTTGGAAAGGGTGTTAAAGGACTGGAGACGAGGGAACTGCTGGAGGGATCGGGTGTTGGAGCAGAGAGCGCGACGACTACTGAGAGAAGCGGGGGTACGAGGAACGAAAGCCACAGCAGCGCGGGCAACTGCGGGGGAGGAGCGCGTCACAGAAGCCACAGATCGCACGGCGGCTCGGGAGGAGAGGGCGGGGGAGACCATGATGACGACCGGCCAATGGATTCCTTTCCAGAATGGAATTGGAGAATGAATGTGAATCTGGAAGCGACAGCGACAACAATCTGAGAGAAGGTGAGGTTAATTAAGGCTTGTCTCCTCCGACTGTTTCTGCCGAATACACCCGGCCCGGTATCGGCATGACGCTGTTTCTATGCGTCTACTGTGTGCAAGTGCCGGTATTACCGTACCGTATGGTAAAGATCTTCTCCGGACACCTTCTTCCTATTTGGGTAATCTTCATTCTCTCCGGAGCACTCTTGCATCGTACTGTGTACAAGCTATTGCGTTGTGGAAGATAAACCCTTGGACTATGACTGAAGATTGCTCATTGTCTCTCTAGGGCGATATACCTTCAGAACCCAACACATCCTCGTCAAACAAGAACAAGATATAGCCTCAGTTCCACTCGTCCGGGTATACTGTTCTCGACTTGACTCTGGTGATGGATTGAATTGACGGATTGAATAACTGTCAAAAAGGATATTGACAAGGCAGCTTACTACAACCATGTTCTCAGTGTAACATGCTGCGGCGGGCTGCGACTCGAGAGCATCCCGTCAGTTAATTGCACGGTTTCGTCTGCAGGAGTGGTGGTTCATGTAAACATCCAAGAACCTGAGGATAACTACTATTCCATGGAATTGACGCACCGCTATCTGGCAGACACATGATATGCTAGCCGGGTGCATCTTTAGGGCATTACCGGAAGAGAGACAAAGAGATTGAGGACCCTAGGCATATTATCGTAATGCATGCCCATTGGCACAATTTATCCTAAATGTAGTATTAGTGCAGAACAGACGCTAGAATAATACCTGTTCTACTGCTCCATTCTTCTGTTGAGGTCGATTTGATATCCGTTGATGTCATAGATCCAACCCCACGTTTTGATATTGACGGGTTTTCCATGGAATATTCTAGCGTGCAAACTGCAATTGCACCTCAGGAGTAACTCTGATATTTCAGTAGTAACCAGGAACAAAAGTCTGCTTCTTTCCTGCCCTGATTCTCATTCACTTTACGATCTAGATCGACCCACAGCACAAAAGAAGCGGCGGTTTAGTCATCCGCCTTTGGCTCATCTCCAACTCCTCAACATACTTTTGCCATATTGAATAAACCAAGTCTCATAAACCGTCATTCTTTCTGGTGGAGCTGAATTTCTAAGACAAACGCACGCACCATGACGATCCTCGACAAAATGGGCCCAGCGGCCACAGACGAGATCTTCGACCTCAACCGTGAATTCTTCAACGACACCTACCCCGAGAAGGCCAGTCTGGGCGTGGGCGTCTTCCGCACAAACGAAGGTAAGCCATGGCCTCTCCCCGTAGTGCGCGAAGCCGAGCAGCGCCTCTTTGACGAGCAAAGCCTCTTCCGGCACGAGTACACGGCCATCGAAGGCGACATGGCCTTCGTCCGTCTCGCGCGGGACGTCCTGTTCAACTTCCACGGCAAAGAGGAGTCGGATGCGCAGAAGGCGGATAAAGAGCGGATCGCGTCTGTGCAGACTGTCGCGGGGACGGGCGCTAACCATCTCGGTGCGATATTTCTCGCGCGCAATATGAAGCCGAGTAAGGTGTGGTTGTCGGATCCGTCGTGGGCGAACCATGACACTATTTGGGATCAGGCGGGTGTGTCGCGCGCGAAGTACCCATATTACAACCCTGCGACGCGCCTGTTTGATTTTGAGGGTATGATGGCCGTGCTGGAGAAGGAGGGGCAGGAGGGCGATGTTATCCTTTTGCATGCGTCTGCGCATAACCCCACTGGTCTGGATCCCACCAAGGAGCAGTGGAAGGCCATCGCGGACCTGTGCGAGCGCAAGAAGATCTTCCCCTTCTTCGACTCGGCGTACCAGGGTTTTGCATCTGGTTCGCTCGAGGAGGACTCTTGGGCTGTGCGATACTTCTTCAACGAGAAGCCGCATCTGGAGATGTGCGTTGCGCAGAGTTTCTCCAAGAACTTCGGTCTCTACGGTCAGCGTGTTGGTGCCTTCCACTATGTCCTCAGCAACACTGAGAAGCAGCTGAACCGCACAGTCGTCGACAACCTGTGCCACTTGATCCGTGGCGAGTTCTCCATGGGTCCCTCCGGGGGATGCAGTATCGTCAAGAAGGTCCTGACGGACGAGAACTTGACTGCTCAGTGGCACGAGAACATGAGAGAGATGGCTTCTCGGATCCAGTCGATGCGTCGTGCTCTCTATGACGAGCTCGTGCGACTTGGAACTCCGGGTACCTGGGAACACATCGTGCAGCAGGTATGCCACTTTTGTCTCCTCATATGAAGTACAACCACTAACAATAAATCACAGAACGGAATGTTCTCCTACACCGGCCTGACCCCCGAACAAGTCCAAGCCCTGAAGGAGAAGTACCACGTCTACCTGCTTAAGTCCGGCAGAGCTTCCATCAGTGGCTGTAAGTTCACCTATTCCGTTGTCCTTGACACATATACTAATACATTGCTCTAGTGAGCACGAACAATGTCGCCTACATCGCCAAGGCTTTTGATGATGTTGTCCGGAATGTGAACTAGACGGTTGACGATACATGATTGGATAGGGATATTGATGCATGATATGACTTAGATGGCATTTATTTTGGATACGTTTGTCAACAATTCAAAGGCCATGTACAAAGAAATAGATGAATGATTTATTTGGTTACTCCAGACATTTGACATATTTAAAAGTTGTATTGAAGCTTCAGAACGTCAGCATCTGAAGTAAAATGCTGACAATCCTATACCATGTAACTACTGTACACATACCATCGAACACATAAAAGCAACAGAGGAGAAAAACATCCCGGAATGGTTGCCACTCGACAGTCATTCTATGGATTAAGTAGGAAGGCCCATGACACACTATACTACCGGATATAAAAAGTCATAAGACGCCAAACAACATAAGCCATTCATAGGAAGAAAGGAAGTATAAAAAATAAAAAGGGAAATAAGAAAGCAATCGGACACACTCCGTCTACTCAGTAGCCATCATCCATCATTAAAACCTAAAGGGGAACTTCGTTGAAATCTCCCTCGCTTTGTTTCCCCTTGAGCTTCTTCTCTCCATCGGCGGCAGGCTCTTCATTTTTGGATTTATCCTCTGGCGAAGCGTTTTCCGGTTCCTTCGCGGCTCCGTTCTGCTCGGGTTGTTCTTCCTTCTTAAGTTCTTCCTTCTCGTCTGGAGATGCGGTCTCTGACGGCTCAGATTCACCGTTTTTTTCGGGCTGGCTGCTAGGCCCCGGGGATTCTTCCTTCGGTTCTTCTTTCTCTGGGGCGTCTTCCTTTGGAGCGTCGTCCTTGGGAGGGGGAGGGGGCGGCGATTGCTCGTTTTCTGACTCCTCTTCCTCCTCTGCCTTGGGTTGACCATTCATGGGCTGTCCCGGGAAAGGAGTCACTGGCTGTTCACTTGTGGTAGACTGGTCACGTTCGCGCGAAGGCAGAGTCTGAAGGTTGGTCTGCGTCTGGTTCTGGGATGGAGCCTGGGTCTGGGCAGTTGTTGCTATCGAAGCTGTGGAGGCATTATGTTGGTGCTGCGACGATCCGTGAATCGGTCCTAGCTGCCGGGTCTTGGGGTCCGCATTCAGGTAGTAGCCCCGGACACTCACAATCGTGCCCTCCGCCTCACAGGCATCGACCCACTCCGGCAGCACTACGGGAATGTTCATCTCCACTGCCTTCTGCCACAGCGGGCCTCGTCCTTCCGTGCAGACAAAGTGGGTTGTGTCGATGCGAACGGTATCGATCAGCTTGCCTCCGATGCGGTCCAGTGCGGTTGCGAGTGCCTCCTTCTGCTGCGGGGGGAGGATGCCCGGTGTGACCGTGATTCCAGACAGATCCGTCATCTTGTGTGTCCGACAAGTCAACTTCTCCGACTGGTAAGTACCGGCAGTCGTGCGCAGCACCAGGTGGAAGGTGTATTCGGTATGAATAGCAAGTCCGCTGATCTTAGTACTCCGAGTCTCGGTGGGTCTTGGTATCGAGCCAGCTTTAGAGCCATTGCGGTAGAGAGACAGTGACTTGAGCGACGCTGTTGCCAGATCGATAGGATCCCATTCCAGGACCAGCGATGTCTGCGTGGCATTTCGGAGGCGGAGGATGGGCGGCGACGGGGTTTTGATACCATAGGTGTTCAAAATACGTTTCTGAAGAGACTGGAAGTCGGATGCGCTGGTGGCTTCAGCGGCATGATTGCGCGCTACTGTAATGTCGACGATGCTGCCAGAGGCGATGTTGTTGGGTAGGAGGACGGAGGGGAATTCGATCTAGCCAAGGGGAGAAGCCAAATCAATTAGCGGTTGTTCACAATTAATTTGACACATGCTTCATTTTATTCCATGTAATCTCCAGTAAATTCTTGAAGAAGACGTGCAGAAGCAAGACTGGACTCGCGATCAATCACTGCGCAAAGGGGAAACGTGAGCTTACGAGGCGGTTGTCCTGGGTCAGGAGCACAGCGACTCCAGCGTCTACCTTGCCAACGGTCAAGGAGACCAACATATTGGGTATTCGAGTCCGTGAGATCAATGATTTGGGGGAAAGATATGAAAAGAAAAAAAAAAAAAAAAAAAAACCGCGGGGTGTCAAAGTTGAATTTATTGAGATAGTTTTGTTTGGCCGTCCGTTGTCCGGAGAAAGAGGGAGGTGATTATTGTTCCTGATCGGCCGTTGGCGAATAGGCGCCAAGAGGAATGCGACGACTTCCCGTCTATGTTTAGTACAACAATGATATTCATAATTACGATGACTATGGTTATGTACTTGCACAGTGGACGAGTCATTTCTTTGTTGAGCCAATCGAGGTTACGTGGTGTATATATATCCAACTTTTCTGAGTCACATGCCACATATATAGCCCTGACAGCACATCATTATACACATACAAAGTACATATTTACAAAAGAATCATGATCAGTACCATATCATCTAGTATCCAACACGCGTTCTCGCTTCTTGTGGCTATTCGAATCGCCGCTAGGCCTATTCTGCTGTCTTTTTGCTCGTAGCAAGGCATCAAGGGCCGAACTCATCTCTCTCTGAATCGTGGGATACTGTTCTTTGATGGTTGCCTCACGAACGAGAATCTCGAACGACCCCGTCAGATTCCCGCCCATCTTAGTCTTCCCTGAACCCCGAGCATTGTCCAATATCCTCCGGCCTTCCCGATCAAACCCTCGCGCCTCCAAAGCCTGCTCAAACGCAAGACGAGTTCTCCTAGCACTCCACGAACGAACCACGCGGCGATACGGCTGCAAGGGGTATATTGCAACTCTCCACCATAATGTATTTTGATCTCTGATATCGCACATATGGGCAACTTTGGGTCGAAGTGGATGAAAGGGTGCCCCTAGATACCGTTTTGCGATGGGAGGTATAAGCGCTTTCGGATCATACCGTATAGAGTAGAGATTTGTCGATGCAATTAGTTTCATTTTGTTCTTTCCTCAGTGCCCTAAAAGGGACACGAGCCACAGCTCTGTCGTTGTTTTCGCGGAGCACTGCACACTCGTCGGCCGATTGAGGAGCGCCACTTCGCGGCTCCCCAACGGCGAAGCAAGTTGGAGAAAGAGAAGCAAGGAGAATGCACAAGTGAAAGAGCTGCTTGGAAATTGACAAATAGGGTTCAGAATAGGAGGAATTCCCGTAACAAAGTGTGCCCTTTCTTTGCGATTTCCATCAAAATCCATGGATACTTTCCCTTTTCGCCGGCAAAACAGTAGGCGGTGAGCATGCATACAGCATCATTGGTTTATATCCGTGGCAAGCCTTAGGCAGCATTCAGGCCACCCGCCACATCGGGCTCCCCACTATACATTTAAAAGAACTCGAAATTCCATCCTCCGCTCGCTCTCGACACTTTCCCCCACTTTCCTCATTCTCAACCGACACAGGTACGCACTTAACACAACATCCCCCCGATACCTATCTCCAGGAGGTTATTGACTTGGTTTTCCACACAGCGTTAATTCGCCATGCCCAAGAACAAGGGAAAGGTGCGTTTACGAATTTTTCCCCTTCCGTGACAAAGAATATCAGCCGCCTCGCCTATCTGATTTTTTTCGCCTTTCACTTTGCCGTGATTTCTATGTCCACCAGCACCGCCTGAAGGAAGCAAATTGCGTGGCAAAGAAAGAGGCGAGAGAATGGAACGAATGGGGCTGGCATAATGAAATTTCCTCGGTTTAGAACACACGCTAACTCTTCGTACAGGGCGGTAAGAACCGCCGACGTGGTAAGAACGAAAACGACAACGAGAAGCGCGAACTCGTCTTCAAGGAGGAAGGCCAGGAGTATGCGCAGGTCGTGAAGATGCTGGGTAACGGCCGTCTGGAGGCTCTTTGCTTCGACGGTGAGAAGCGTCTGGCACACATTCGTGGCAAGCTCAGGAAGAAGGTCTGGATCAACCAGGGTGACATTATTCTCCTCTCTCTGCGTGAATACCAGGACGAAAAGGGCGACGTTATCATGAAGTACACCGCCGATGAGGCCAGAAGTCTCAAGGCCTACGGCGAGTTGCCTGAGAACGCCAAGATCAACGAGACCGACACCTACGGCCAAGAAGGACTCGAGGACAACGTCGAGTTCGACGAGGACCGTGAGAGTGACGAAGAAGACAAGGAGATCGATGTTGACGACCTCTAAATCACCTTCCTCCCTCATTCCCCCTATTTATTCAGCCTTGCAGGAGTCACTGGGCTTGCTTCTACCTCTCCTACGACCAGCCTTTTTCGCCGTTGGTTTTCCCCTGCACCGTGGTCCAATCCAAAACGACAACCAATCCTTTCGGAATGTTATGATTTCTCTAGTTGGCATTGTATATAACCATGTCGGCCATCTTTCGAAACGGTGACAACGAGATCGGATCTGCGGCGTGCCATGCTTCGATTTACGACTTCCTCTTTTTTTTTATCGATACCCAGTGCTGCTCTTTCAAGATACCCAGGGCATGAATCATTAACAGGGGGAATCCTGATGTTCGCCCATGACTGGAAATGGATTATAGATTACGACTTTTCGGGATCATTTTCTGTTATGAATTGGCGTTCTTAGGATTTATGCAGAAGAAACGGTTGCAATGCGCATGGATAGGACGGACTGCATTTTGCATGTGGCGTGTCGTGTTTTCGTGTCGGCAATTGTTTTTTCTGTCTTTCTCATTGTTCTTCCTTGTTTTGTTTTTGAAAATAATGATAGATTGATGAGAAGGGTATGAAAATATAATTTCTAAAAGCCACTCAATACTTAAACTCGTAGTATTTTATTCGTAATTGTTTATCAGATCTAGACTATCTCCTAAGACAAAGGGTATCCAGTGAAGCCCTCCTATTGAACTCTACAGCGAGATCCTCGACATAACAAGATCTTTATGGATTGTCTAGATTATCTCGTTATAGTGGTCTCGCTGTAAAATAACCTATTTCCGATAAATCATGAATTATATCCAAACTAGACAAAACAAACACAAACCAACTACGTCTCCTCAAACACACTCTTCCGAAAGAACCCAACAATCTTCCTCGCAGCCTCCTTCCCAATCAACGGATCCAACTGCTCCACATCCATATTCGCAACCTCACTAATATTCCCCGTCTCCAGAATTAACCTCTCCAGCGCCTGCGGCGTCACACCAGGCACAGCACGGAGCATTTCCTGCGGTAGGAAGTTGAAGATGCGGTGTTCAATACCTGCGGCGGCCATCATGTTTCCTGTTCCTCCAGGAGCTGCTGCTGAAGCTGTGACTGGGTCCATCTCGACGTCGAGACCGATTTGGACAGCTTTGATGGGATCTGGCTCGGGGCTGTTCTTTTTGAGTTCTGCGAAAATCTCGGCTGTTTGGTAGGGCGAGGAGGACCAGATGATTTTTAAGCGGGGGAAGGTGATTGTTAAGAGGACGAGGAGGTGTTGTGCGGATTTCGGGCTGGAGGCGTTGACGAGGGAGCTGCTTGCTGAGACGGAGGTGGTCATTGCACCTGAGGATGAGAAGCCGTAGTCCGTTAGGAAGGTTGTGCCTGGGGTTGCGGCGGAGGTAAATGCGTCGAAAGTGAAGGATTTGCTCTCGTCGAATTCGATTAGGAGTAAGGGGTTTGTATAGTGTTGGAGCATGGTTTCGGCTTGGTTGTAGAGACGGCCGTTACGTAGGGAGGTGATTAGGTCGCGGACTGATTTTCGTTCGACGCAAATGTCTGGAGTGAGGACGTAGTCGCCGACGGTTAGTTGGCATGGGACGATAATCATGCTGTTTCCGTGGAGCAAGGATGGTAGGGCGCTTCGGAACTCTCGAACGTCCACGACAACTCGTGGTGGCGACGCCGTTGCTGCCAGTCTACCACCTCCAGCAATGCGTGTGTTCACGGTTCGGAGGAATTGCTCCTGAGGGTCTTCCATGCTCTTGTCATGGGTGAGGGTGACGGCCATGTTCTTGAGGTGATAATATTAGCAAGAAGCCCTTTAGTAATTACCTGATGATATGCAAACTTACTCCTTTCTCTTTGATGAGCTTACTGAACGAATCCTTCTCACGTCTCACTGCACTCAGGTATCGTTGTTCTTCGACTGATCCTCCATAATAGATGAAGTACACCTTCACGTCTCGTCCAACATGGGAGCTGCGGTAGACCTCGACTCGTCGGATAAACGCAGGATCTGGTTCGTACATGATTATGTATCGTGGCCGAACCTCTTCCAAGATATGCTCGTCCATGTCACCGTCATATGGATGCACCACGACCAGATCATTCATATCATACAGTTCGTAGAAGTTATCCATGTCTTCTAGAACATCAATGACAATCTCCTCCTTTTGGGTCTCCTCAACTTCTGTGGGTTGAATTTCATCCAGTAAGCTGGTTACTTGGTCTGGCAATTCAACCTCCGTTTGCACGCTGCTGTTCGGTACACGACCTGCAGCCGAGGAGACAGCGCCGCCACCACGCACCCGGCGTCGTTTATTCGGAGGAGCCTTTCCTTGTTGACTTGGCGTTCCCGGTTGAGCCTGGTTCTTGCCCGCCTGTGACTCGTTGGTGGCTTTGGTGGATAGATTTCTATTGACATTCGAGAGAGAACGCTTCCAGTCCAGGTATTCTCGCAACCTTCGTCGCATCATGATTTCTGCAGAACTCTGGGTGCTTTCGCTTGAGATATCCTCTGGATCATTATCAACCTTGGCGTGCATCGTCCCGAGATACTCTCGAATCTGCCGACAGGTTCTTTGATCGCTGCACATGATCAGTGTGGTGTTGTTGGATTCATCCATACTTGCTGGGTTGAAGTAAGTATCATGCTCAATCTCTTCCAGCACTTCCGTTAGGACTTTCCATTTGGGTTGCTCTTCTAGAATGGGTTGAAGTGTGGAAGGGAAAGGGCTCGAAGACAAGTGGTTTATTTCGTGGCTTATCTTCCCTTGATATACCCTAGACTTTGCCGTTTGGAAAAGGACGTGGGCAGCATCAAGGAAAAGCCAAGGCGAAAAGTTATGCCTGCTCGAGCCGGGAGGCGGAGAATTTGCAGCAACAATGGTGTCGAGATATTTGACGAACGAAACAGCATCGTATGTAAGCAAAGCGCTAGCCAAGTTAATAAAAAGGGAGATCATCTGGGATGGTAAGACTACTTTTGGTGAACGTACTGAAGGATTGCCCGCAGATCCGTCAGATCGTTAACAATCTGCCGGGTCCTGAAGCTCACGCGATGCCAAATATGGTCAAGTTGGCGCCTGATGGCGATGTCGAAGCTCCTGTGCAAGGCGCTGTCTAGTGTCCAATCTTCCACATCGATTCCTGTATTCGCTTTCTTCAGCTCGCTGATGCTGATTTCGACACATTCAAGAACGGCATTCTGAATCTCGCGCATCTTATCCGTCATCGGGACTTCTAGCTCAATAACTTCGGCTTTCCGCCGTCCCTCCAGCGACTCCGCAACAGTGATGTGAAATCGTGGCCATAGGGAAGCCTTGCGCAGGAAGGTATTGCGCAACGAGTTGGCCAGAGGCGCAAACCCGGTTGTGAAAGGCTCTGGTGAATCCGAGAAAGCTTTGAAAAAGCCCAACTTGTTGGCTTGCCGATAGATTCGGATAATGAAAGCTTCAGTTGAAGTGGCCACGATCTTGTCGGCATGTAGAATGACCATTCCGGTAATCTTTTCGGGGTCAAGGAGTCCTGAACCGATTGCAGTTAGCGCGCGCTGTGCTGCTCCCCAGTGCGGCGTCAACATACTCGACAAGAGATCAACGACAAGTATCCTGGATGTTACACTCAAAATACCACCCTCTGCGTAGAGTTTCTCTCTGGACTATCGTTAGTCCCTTCGCCCTAGTCGATTGTCTGAATCCTCACGAATTACATACCGCATCGGTAAAGTTGCTCTCTCCGTGTTGATGACCTTGAGACCCCGAGCGAGAGGTGTCTTGCTGATGGCATAGTGCTCTGCCAATGCTTTGGAACGGTCAGTACCTTTGCTCGCGTCCATCCACTATAGTAGCATACCCTCTCCGATCCACTCATTCTCTCGATCATCTGCACCAACTACCAGCACCAGATTATTTCCAGCGGCATCGTAAAAATGCAGTAGATTCGTCACCAAGCGTAGCAGCCCAAGGCCGCGAGCCAGGATGACCAGCTCATCCTCTCCGCGGAGTTCGGTGAAGATGTCCTGCTGATATTGCTTTGAATCGGTTCAGTCAGCACTTGATAGGGGCTCTTAAATTACAAAATAGTGCAAGGACAAGGCATACCAGCGGTAGGGACAGCTTCACCGGGACATTTGTGCGTTCAGGTGGCATGAGGAGCCTTTTGACGCGGCGAAAACGTTCTTGAAGCTATTCCGCGATAGAGCACCGCGCAATCACGTGTCTATGATGCAATCGGCAGAGGGCTACGGATCACTATATAGGATATTCGATAACTCCAGGGGCTACTCCGTACACGAGTACATTGAGTTAAACATAGCTTTACCAACAGTCAATTAGTCTATTGAAGTGGAATCTGGAACAATGCCATTATAAGCACATGATATTCTAGCAGTAATACTATCTACTTGACCTGCCCTGCTATTTATCGCATTCATATCCAATCACCAGCGTTGCCATCTAGTCTCATCAATATCATCGTTCGATCCCTGATCTCCTCTGTTCATACTTTGCGCGGCATACCTAAGAACCACAGTAGTCAGCCAGTGTATTATCTTGTCATCCAACCCAGAATCATCACGTACTCTCCGGATCCTGAAGAATAGTCGTTGCTTTTCGTTGCCAACTGCCACTGACCCTGCCAATCCCATGCGCTCTGGTTTTGAGATGAGTTGTCGCTGCTATTGCTGCTGTACTTGTCGGCTTGCTCGTATAGATAGCTAGTAGGGTCCCAGGAATCCGACATATTGGCAATGCAATAATCTGTGGCGATAATGTAGTAGTCGTAGAATCTCTGCTATCTCTGCTATGGATTCAATATGAGAGCAAGATGTAGGGGATCTTATATACCCAGTGGGGGCAATTCCACCCCGGATGACGTTAAACCCTTATAAGACCGGGAACTCAGATACAGCGAATGACGCTACAATTAAGAGAGATCATTCGATTCATCTGGTTCTTCGACCGAACTAGCTGCGTCCAAGGGTAGTAATGGTGAAGTCTGTCCCCTGGGTTGGATTCCTGAGGAAGAACATCTCCAGGTTCCAAGAAGGGTAAGGAGAGAGAGAGAGAGAGGGAAAAAAAAAAAGGCTGATTGCGAACAATGCAATTATTTCGACCAGCAAATTATTCCTTATAGTCTATGACCATCAACGGTGGAAAAATAAGCCGTAGTTGTTCTACTAGAGAAGCGACTATCGCTGTTCTCCGTAATAAGGGAGTTCCCCACCAAACCGCGCCCTCTCTCTCTCGCTCGCTCGCTCTCTCTTTCTTCCTTCTCCTCTCCCTCTCACCACTTCCCCAAGCTTAGCGACAACAATATAGCCACTCCCTTGTCTTTTCACCTTCGTTTCGTTTCCATTGATATTCCTGTTCTTATTTGGGCATAAGGTCCCTTCTTTGCCACACCCGGAAATCCCGTGCCTGGGCGCACTTGGAGTCTGCCTGGTGCCCGAGTCTCTGCGCCGATTGCCTCTGCAATGTGTCCTCCCAGATTCGTTTAATTCAGCTCTACCAGTGCTACGACAGCTTCTCTGCCCCGTTTGGGCTTCTCATACACTTCCCCCTTCACCTCTCCGTCTTTGTTTCCCCTGCGTCATCGAGCAGTGATCCGTCATGCCATCCATCCTCAGTGACGCCGACAAGGAGACAGTCAAACGAAATGTCCCTAAGCCATCGAACAAAATTCACGCTGTAGCAGTCGCGCGACTGTATGTCGCCCATCCAGATCCTCAGAGATGGGTCTACACGGGTTTGCAGGGTGCTGCGGTGCTTGCGAATGATCTCGTCGGGCGTACCTTTTGGCTGAAGATGGTCGATGTCTCGGTAAGCGCCTACTGCTAAGCTCCCTTACAAAGGATCGCTGACTGATGCGCTTTTCTTCTGAGTTATAGCCTGTCGGAAGAGGCGTTATATGGGACCAAGAGATATACGACAATTTCCATTACAACCAAGACCGGACATTCTTCCATACGTTCGAGCTCGAAGACTGCCCGGCCGGTCTATCGTTCGCCGATGAGAAAGAGGCCAAAACGTTCATCAAGAAGTTTCACGAGCGGGAGAAGAATGCCAGCAAAGAGACCAGACAGACGCCCTTTGCCTCGACTCGTGGTCAAGGTCCCGCTCCTGTGATGAATGGCAAAGGCGGCATGGGACGCTCGATTTTCGGTAGCTTGCTGGGCCATCGATCATCATCAGTACCAAGTGGACCTCCTCCCCCAGCGCCTGCAGCAACCTCCGCGCCTTCAATCCAGGTCGCTCCTCCCCCGCCTCCTCCGTCAGCCAGTCCGTCACGCAAAGAACTGCCTTTCGACACCAGTGACCCGTCTTGGAAAGGCCTTCTGGATGAACTGATGCAGATGGGAATTACCGAAGACCAGATTGCTGAGAATTCTGACTTCATCAAGGCGTATATCGACCAGAAGCAGGCTGCGGAGGATGAAAATCAGAAGAAAGGAAAAGCTCCGCCTCCGCCTCCTCCCTCCGCACCTCCTGCCCCCAAGGTTAGCCCCCAGAGCACTGGCAACAGCTTAGGTAGTCGACGAGGTGCTCCTCCTCCGCCGCCCCCGTCTCGAAGGACTCGCCCCGACGCGCAGGAGGATGGTGCGTCAGCCTCACCGCGTGAACCGTCACCACCCCGGCCCAAGTTCCGAGCACCGCCGCCAATTGCAGATGCTGGCAGATTTGCGCAGGGTACTAGCCCAGCGCCTGGCACGCGTTCACGAGCAAGCTCTGGAGCGAATCCTGCACCCCCACCTCCTCCGCGGCCTCCAAAGACGCCAATGGAGGACAGCGCTCCTCGATTTGGAATCCCTCCTCCCTTCCAAGGAGAGCGCAAGGTGTCAGCACCACCGGCACCACCCAGTCGAAGTCCGGCACCTCCAGGGCCTCCGCCGCCTCCACCTCGTACAACAAGCCCTGCGGCACAACCACCCCTTCCTCCCAAGGTCCCTCACGGACCACCTCCGCCAGTTAGAAATCCAGTTCCGCCTCCCCCGACGAGAAGTCCAGCATCACCTCCTCCGCCTCCACCTGTTCCTACTGCTTCTCGGCCCACTCCTCCTACAACTACTGCACCACCAGCCCCTCCACCTCCACCCCCTGTTACAACCACCCCACCGCCGCCTCCACCCTCCACAGGCGGTCTTCCTCCACGTCCTCCACCTCCGCCAGTGAACACTGCTCCCCCTCCACCTCCGCCGGCGCCGGCGCCGCCAGCATGCATCGGTCCGCCAGCTCCTCCACCTCCACCGCCGCCGGCACCTGGCGCTGGCGCTGGCGCTCCCCCGCCGCCTCCACCACCACCACCGGGTGCTGGTGCGCCTCCACCTCCTCCCCCTGCTGGCGGCGCTCCACCGCTGCCCAAGCCCGCTGGTGGAAGGGATGATCTCTTGGCCTCGATTAGAGCTTCAGGAGGAAAGGGTGGTGGTGGTTTACGGAAGGTCGGCGATACAGAGAAGAAAGATCGGAGTGGGGCTCATGTGCCTGGAGGTGCTAATGAATCGTCATCTGGAACTCCAAGCGGTGGCGGTGCTCCTCAAGGAGGCTTGGCAGGGGCGTTGCAAGATGCACTGGCAAAGCGAAAGCAGAAGGTCAGCGGTAGTGGTAAGTATTCTATTCCATGTATTACCGCCTTATACAACATGTTCTAATTGCATTCACAGATGATGAGAAGGACGATGATGACGACTGGTAAGCTGTCGCTTGCCTTGACCACTATCATTGTATCCTCACTGGTCGACTTATGGTTATCGGGTGGATTCATGGACTCTGGTGTCATGGGGAAACCTTGCATAATGAGTATGGGTTTCTTTCAACGGTGGTTCACGGATTCGTCAAAAACTTTTGTTTCAAGGCATACATCCAGTAGGCGAATAGCACAGGTCTTTACGCATAGTCTTTGCGTCGGTGCAAATACAAAAGAACGGCTTGCAGAAAGGCATTCGATTATTCTGTCCGGAGTAGAGTCATAGCTGTAGTTCTGGAATACATTTTGCCGTTTTTGGAAAGGTCGGATCAACTTTGAGCCGCCCGCCGCGACCCCGATGGAAAAAAAGACGAGCCGGTTTGCTTTCCATGATTGCCCCGACAAGAACTAACGATATTAATTCGTTAAGTGAAACAAAAGACAGCATCAAATAACGGCTGCTGGGCGTGCGGCACTATTAGGAAAGACAGATATGCTGTCTCCCTCGCCGTTGAAGCCCTCCGCTCCATCAGCGTCACTCCTCCGATTTCTGCGCTCTCAAACCGATTATTTCACAGCCAATCCGTCAACATGCCTCCGTTCTACAACATGCTCCAAAGGTCGACCATCGCGCGCCTGGAGAACATCAAATTGGACAAACCTTGACCCTGTGCCATGTAGAGCAACAGTCGAAGCAAACCTTTTCGCCATCCCGAACCTCTCGACCAAAAAGCATACTTCTTCGCGAGATCGATGCGCACTCGACAAGGAAGAACCAATCCAACTATCACTTTCGCCTCTTAACCCTTCGTCTTCACGAGCTGCGTCGACAAAGAGCCGACCGCTACTGCGCAGGCTTTTTGATCTGAGGCGTAGCAAAGAATCGGACACCAAAGGGAAATCCAACCGATCTGGGCCCGCGCTGATCGACGACGGGACAGAGTCGAGTTTCAATATTGGGCGCGGATTAGTATCCAAGGCGACAAATGAATTGCGATTGCGATGCACCGAGTTTGATAATAATGGGAATGTCACGCTTGTCAACGGGGAGTTCAGGAAAAGTGAATTGATCGCGAAAGTTTGTCTATCAGCCATTTTCGGTCTATTCTAACCGATATCGCGAGAAAGCAAGTCGCTGACCAGAATGTCGAATGATAGTACGGTTTACTTCCTCGAGATCTTCGCAAAATCGATTCCTCGACCCTGCCCCACATCCTTGTCCGGCCGAGCGCTATCCTCATCAATCTCTTGCATCTTCGAGTCCTGATCAAAGCTGATCGGGTTCTTGTGTTTGACGCCTATGGATCGACAGACTCTTACATGCAATCGTTGTTCGTTTACGACCTGGAGGGGAAACTTCGACAGAAGCAGGCCCAAAGTGCAGGTGCCCTACCCTATGAATTCCGCGCCCTGGAGGCGGTATTGATCAGCGTTACTGCCGGGTTAGAAGAAGAGTTCAATGGCGTCAGAGACCCGGTTGTGCGGGTTCTTCGAGCTTTGGAAGAGGATATTGATCGGGACAAGCTGCGTCACCTTCTGATCTATTCCAAGAGGCTGGGTACCTTTGAACAGAAAGCAAGGCTAGTCCGAGACGCTATTGACGATCTCCTGGAGGCAGATGATGATTTGACTTCCATGTATTTGACCGAGAGATCTCAAGGAATGCAGCGAACAGATGATGATCACCAAGAAGTTGAGATGCTGCTCGAGTCATACCACAAGGTCTGTGATGAAATTGTCCAGGCTAGCGGCAACTTGGTTACTGGTATTCGGAACACTGAGGAAGTGTAAGTTGATCCTCGTCAACCTGGCGCATATAGAATCTAACCCGATGCAGTGTCAAAGCGATTCTCGACGCAAACCGCAACTCCCTCATGCTTCTCGATCTCAAGTTCAGCATCGGTACACTCGGTCTGGCCACCGGAACCCTCTACGCCGGTCTCTACGGAATGAACTTGAAGAACTTCATCGAAGAATCCGACTTTGGTTTTGGCGGTGTCTCCGTGACCTGCTTCGCAATCACCGCAGTCGTCTGCGTCTACGGACTCCACAAGCTCCGCAAGCTCCAACGCGTCCGGATGTGGGGTGAATCCGGCGTTGGGGGAGCCCCCATCGCACCTCTCGCCAGCAGTGTCGGCCACCGGTCCAACTGGCGAGCCGACTCGATCGAACCGGTCTGGGGCAGCTACCCCGGTGAAGGACGGGTTGAAAGAATCAAGCGTCTTAAGGAAGGTGCCGCTGCGACTGCTGCTAAATCGGCTGCGTCTGATGCGACAGCAACCAAAGCGTCGGATATCATGAATAAGATGGAGTACACGAGACGTGTTCGCGAAGATGCCTCGACGCACGGGTCGACGGAGCACTATCCCTCTCGTGACAGAGATCACAAGGGTTCCTCTTCCTCTTGAGAGGTTGTCTACTTCCTCCTTTTACCTTTATTTTGTGATACCATCATGCAAACCATTACAACATCCAAGGCAATTCCCGTCATGAACCTGGGCAAATTGTCTTGAGAAAAGCTACATACCTTTCCTTCTCATTTCTTGTTTGGAGTCACTCGACTATAGAAGGCGTTTAATCTGGGGTTTTTGAATATGATCGGTGAGTGGGGGTAGCATAACATTGTTCTCATAATCTTATCTCACTTGCGAGTTATGCTACCTTCATGCCTGTATGATTAGAGCTCCCATCTCCTTTCCATTTGGTTGCGTTTTGAATCTCGAGGATTCGAAAGCAACAGAGAACACGGCCCAATTTGACCTGGTTTGGCCTCAATCTCTGAGAAAGCTACGGGAGAAACGGTATTAATGGATCTCCCTGTATGTATGTACTTATACGAGAAAATATCATGACCCTTCTTCAGAATACCTTCACTAGACGCTCGTAATCATTCACTATTTCCTTTCTACTGAATGGCTTAGCTCCCCTTCTTTCTCCCCTAATCTACTCCATCTGTCTTCCATCCTTCCCTTGCTTCCGATTCTGACTCTTTGTTCCATCTCACTACCCAGACACTCTGCCAAGCCGTGCCAATCGAATATAACGAGGATAATCTTATCAGAAACGCAAGCCACTGACCGACCTGAAACCGCGTAGGAGAAAAGACGCGCACAAGCATATTACGAGGCCTGGAAGAACAAGACTGGAAACTTAGGTGCTGTTATGCAGAGGGAACGCCCCCTTTTTTTGAGGTTGAGAAAAAAGACACCATGAGCAATTCTTTGAATTACTCTCCTTAAGCTGGGAAATCCTTTCAGAGGCACACACAGTCCAAGTGGACATTCCTCGACCTGGGGTTCGAGCACCGCACGCGGTGGTGGAAGCAACTGAAACGAGAAGACGTCGTCAATTACCACATCGCTTGTCCCGACTGGATCACTGCTCGCGCGCAGACCACGAAGCCCAGCGATATTGTGACTATTATTCTCATTGGATACGGTTCCTCGACCGGGATTCACCTAGGAGGTTCTGTGCTAAACCGCTGTCATTGGCAACGGCATGTAGCCTGCTACATTCCGGGAAGTCCCTGTGCAGGCTACATTCTCGAAGAACTAGATTATGGCTAGAACGATGAGGGTGACAGGCGATAGAAGCTTTTACGCATAAAACATGCCTGTCACCCATCAAGCCAGAACCCAGAGCTGTTCCGGTTCAATCAGCCCTGTCACCTGGTGCCTCGTGGATTCTACATTGCGGGAAGACACTCTGCATCACATATGAAAACTGTTTTATACATACACTTGGCAGCCTGAGGTAGCTCTGAGTATAACTCATCACTCCTATTCCAAATCATGTTTAATTCATGCGTAGTGCAATCCCTGAGGATCTTCAGTGACACCTGTGAAAACAGCTCTTGATCTGGAAAGAAGTGCGCTGCAACAAGCAAAAGGTTGTATGCATGGGCGTTCGCAGTTTTGATTGACGCAATGATTCTCTCACACCATATTTTTATCTAAGGCATGAGTGCTTTAGCACAATCATACTTGTCATAAAGAACGGCAATCTCGGCCAGCATCTGCGCATCCACCTTCTCAAGTTCCCTGAAATGGAATACCCCCAACATTATCCGCATCGCATCTGAATAGTCATCGTTGAGCGTGATCTCAGGGCGGATGCTTTTGATTATCTTGATTCCTTCGGAGAACTTGCGCGAGAAAAGTGCTGCAAATACCGGGGATGCGAGTGCGAGGGCTTTGGATGACACGAGGAGTTTTCTTGTGCTTTGAGGCGATTCGCCTGTCACCACGAGGATGACGTCCCCGTTTGAGTCGAGTTCTTCGATGGGGACATTGTCTGCGGGTAGTGCATCTTTTGCCATGGTGGGGGAGGTTGAAGATTATATTCAGTTTTAAAATCATTGCAGAGGGGTATTTGTAGTGCTGAGAATCTGATGTTGTGATGATGCGTAGATTGTCAGTAATCTGAGTGTGGTGGTCTTATGAAACAGGGTGACGCAGGTCTTCTTTTCTCAAAATTACACTCTCCGGTGCAGTACACGACACAGATACTCAACACTTTTACAACTCATCACGCTTCTGCTCCCGAAGCTTATACATAGCCACACCATGAGGTCTCACAGTCGCCTTCACAGCCCCCCTCGGACCAACAGACCCAATCTTCGACCCCATCAAGTGCTTATATGACGAAGACGACACATCCGAGTAGACCTTCTCCGCGCCGTCATGCGCAGTAACCCCGACGACGGAGCAGTTACGTTCTTACCCCCACCATGAACAATCGCAGAAGCAGTCGTGTTGCTTATCCGGTTCGCCCAGAGATCGTAAATATCCCATGAGCAATCGCAGAAGCAGTCGTGTTGCTCATCCGGTTCGCCCAGAGATCGTAAATATCCCATGAACTAGCAGCCTGTGCCGCAGTGTCCTTCACGCCTTCGTCCCAGAAGATTTCCGCGAGGGAGACGGTCATCTCGCGGGTCTTGGTGCCTGCGTTTAAGAGCAAGATGACTTGGTCGCCGCTGCTAAGTGAGCCGCTGTAGAGTTGGATCTCGCCCTTCTTGCCGTATTTGTCGATTTCGTCTGCGCCAGCGGCGGATGGTGGGTGCAGAGGCGGGGTCTTGGTTGATGGCGATAACGGCGGGGTTTGGGAGGATGGAGAGGGTTTGGGGATCGATTTGGGTCATGATGTTGCTCATCATTAGGGGGGATTTGACGGCTGTCCAGAGACTGGAGTGGGAGGTTTATTCGTCGTCTGTTAGACCGCCGTTTCCGACCTTTTTTTTTCACGTTAGTGTCTCAAATCAGGTACATTGGTAGATACGAGTTGGTGAACATACGAAGCAAGTCAAGACCAGTCCAAGCACCCGCATACGCCTTGGACGGCATAAACGCAGCCATATCCAGCACATTCATAATCGAGCAGTGATATCCCGGTAACTTGCAGTCGAGTCCTTCCTTCTGCAGGGACAGTTGGGACCATCCCGATTCCACACATTAATCAGGTCTCCGGAAGTTCTCCAGGAGTTGGAGGTCGTAGGCGCAAAGTTCCAGGGCCCGTCGACACCCCAGTTGTACATGGAGTAGACGATTAGTTGGCCGGTTGAGTTAAGAGCCTTGCTCATGGCGTTGTAACGGTCAAATGACAGTTTGGAGGTTCCTCCTTGGCCTTCATTGTAGCAGTTGTCGTATTTGAGGTAGTCGACCTAGCTATAGTCAACATCAATCGCAAGGCGGGTTGTTTAGAGGGTGGGAGATTAACACCCCAACTAGCCCAAACATCCGCATCCTTCTGCTCATATCCCAACGACCCTTCATACCGCGCACAAGTCATAGATCCAGCACTAGGGTAAATACCGACTTTCAATCCCAGCTCGTGAATCTTTTCAGCCACGTGCGCAATGCCATTGGGGAACTTCTTCTTGTCGTGCACGAGGTATCCGGAGGAGTTTCTTCCAGCAGACCAGCAGTCATCCATGACGACGTATTTGTAACCCAGGTCCTTGGATCCGAGATCGACGATTCTTCGCGCAGCGTCGAAGATGACGGTTTCATTCATGTCACAGGCGAAGGAGTTCCAGATGTTCTGGGGATGGTCAGTACAAGCTTGGGGTAGTGCGCGTAATTGGAGGCATACGCATCCCAACTGCGGCTTCAAAGCCAGTCCGTTATCCAATGCATTGACACCTAAGCTGTAAAGTGCTTCTGTTAGGAGGAGAGGAGAGAAGGCCCTCATCTTGATTTGTTTGGAGGCAGACTAAAGACAGACGCAATGGCTTGAGAAAGAAAAAGAAATAAAATTCGCATCCCCGCGACTTCCAATAGCTATATATGATTTCCTGCAGAGACAAACATATCTTCCCAGCAAGGAGCGCATAGACACCAACAACCCTCCCTGCGGCTTTCCCACCATCGTACGGAGCACGGAGTACGGAGTACAATGTCTGGGGAAATCCATGAAGAGGCGGGGATGAACCGGACCACTTCGCTCAACTTGCAAACCAGTGAACTCAAGCAACAGGCCAAGAAAGCAAACGGCCAGCAAGCTGAGCATAACAGCAGTAATATGGAGTCGGTTCCTGTATCTAGCGGAAGAATATCGGAGGATATTTTTGCAAATCTCCATAGCTCCACCCCGCATTTCGGCGTCATGGCAGCAGCAGCAGCAGCAGCAGCAGCAGCAGGGGAAATCTCTCAATCGGAGAATTACCGGAGTATATACTCTGTATGCACTGTCATCAATGCCGTTGACTCTGTCCCCAGCCGCTGTGGATGCCTTTAGCTCGCTCCTTCCAAACTCTGGCTGCTTCTTGCAGGCCTCCTTCTCGGGCACATTCCCGTCGGACAATTTCCTCAATCAGCTCGAGTGTCTCATCCTCGGAGTCTGCATCTGCATTTGCATCGGGATGCCCGGTCTGCAGGGAAGAATTTTGCTTTTTACTGTTCCACTCCGAAGTTGCTTGTTGCCGGCCTCCAATAACGGCCATGTTTCTCGTACTTGGGATCCGTAGCATGGTCTTTTCCACATCGTACCCGATTTCTTCGGCAACGCTCATGGCCTTTGCGGTAAGACAGCCGTACATTGACTTGTTCGCTCCGGCGTCGGTCTGAGTGTCGAGCTTGGCGGCCCGAAGCGCTTTTAGGTCGCCGGTGGCCGGTTGTGGATTTTGCTCGGCTTCATGTGCCTCGTCTTCTTCTTCGTCGTCATCAAACTTATTGTCCTTGGGCGGAGGATAGCGATAACGTGCTCCAGATAGCGCGTGTGAGCAGCACGGAATCGCCATAAAGGGCAGTGGTGATTGCGGATTAGCAAGAGCAGCCATCAGCGGTGTCCAAACAGTAAGTTCATCGGCATGGTTGGACATGATGAAAGTATCTTTCGGGAACATTCCGGAGTGTGTCTTTGCGCCAACATCAAGCGCGTCCGCGCTTGCTCCCGGACCACTGAGAATATCCGCGAAAGGTTTGGGGATATACACCTCCTCGCTTAGTCGCTCTCGCACCGTCTCTGGGAATATTTTCCATGTCTTTCGGCAACGAGCATCAAAACCCCAGCCCCGGTAGCCTTCCATCAAGAGCACGTAGACAAGTACACCATTTCCACACGCAACATCCACAAAACCTGGAAAATTCGGATCGTAGCCTTCCGTTTCCCTCTCCTCCGCAGGAACGACGCCGTACATACTCCTCCAGAGCTCAATGAGGAATGCAGTAATCGATAAATCCTCAAAAACATGCTTCGACGGCTCCGTATCCTCCACCCAATTCTGGCACAACCACGAGGCATACTTCTGCTTTAACCGCGAGTATGTGTCCTGGACCAGATGCCGTGGGAGCACATTATCTTTGTTTGGCTTGTAGTTACCACCTTCAGGCATCATGGTGGAGATATCCGAACCCCGAGCAAGTCGAATCTGGGTGTTGAGCAGTGCATGCAATGTCCGCTCGAGACGGTTCTGAATCGGCTCACCGGGGTAAAGCATGAAATGCAACGACAATTGTCCTGCCCCGCCCTCTTCTTCCGAAGACGTAGCTTTGGACTTATGGAAATCATACAACAACGCCCAAGACTGCAAAAGCGGATGATAAAAAGGCAGCTCCTCCTTAGACGCTATATGCGGCGAATAAACAACAAGCAAACGCTTGTAGTCACCATCATCCGCTCCATAAAAATGACAAGTCTGCTCCAAAGGCCGATCCAATTGTGGTTTCCTAGGTATCAGCCTTCTAACCACCGTTCGACTCAGCTCGAATCCCGCGATCTCTCTCGCAGGAATCGGCGGCACGTCGTCTTCACCAGCAACATCAGCATCTCCCGATGAGGCAACCTTGCCAGTAGCATCAGCAAACAATTTTTCCCTCTCCGCTGGTGTCCTCAAAACACCAAAACTATCATGAAGGATATCGGCCCGGAACAAATGACTCGACATCCGGTTCGGATTCGCCAGCAGGTACAGCGTCAGGTTATCAATAACTTCTGGCGTGAACGATAGATTGCCCTCTAGAAGATCTGACGAGGTGCTCCATTTTTCTTCTTCACTGTCGTTTGCTTTGGTGCCCTTGAGGATGTGGAGTGGTGAGGGCTCAAGGGTCTCTGAGAGTGGTTTTCCCGTGAGCTTGGATTGGTCGCGGGAGGCTTGTTTGATTCGGACCATGATTGTTGTATTGTGGACTTGACAAGCCCTGTTCCCCTTGTATTTATCTGAAGGAAGTCACAAAGTTCGGTTGCCTATCCAGAAGGTAGGAGTAGCAGGTTCGATCCCTTCATAAGATTGATGATCACGTGATTGTTTATGGCCTGAGGCATAATGGGATGCTCTAGATTCAACTCTAGTTTGACTTCGCAATTGATAGTTCCTTGAACGCCATGTAGCTTGGTCGATAAAATTTGCAGTACTAGCCCTTGTATCAGGAGCACATCAGAGGAAGCCAACAATCCCTGGTCGACGAAAGCAAGTATCCAACCCCAATGACGTTATCCGCTCTGCCCGCCCCGCCAGCAGGTACAAGTACAGTTCCAATTCCAGTTACCTCGTAGAGAAACCATCATACCTTATACCCTAGAGCACCCCTGTCTCTAAACATTAGATTACTAAGAAAAGAAAAGAAAATGCCAGCCCCCCGCTGCTTCATCATCCGCCACGGCGAAACCGAATGGTCCCTCAATGGCCGACACACGGGTATCAGCGACCTCCCGCTCACAGCCAACGGCGAGAAACGTATCGCGGCAACAGGCAAGGGTCTTGTGGGTGATGACCGGTTGATTGTGCCGAAGAAGTTGTCTCATGTGTATGTCCCTTCCCCCTCCTCACCCTTCCAGGAATAATTCGATGGGATATGAATGTTAACGGCTATAGTTACGTCTCCCCCCGCGCTCGCGCGCAACGAACGCTCGAATTACTAGAGATCGGATCCAAGGAGAGACTACCATGGAAGGAAAGCCGGAAGCCCGAGGAAGACGAGCCGATTCGGACAGAGGCCAAGGTGGTGCTCACCGAGGCCGTTCGCGAATGGGACTATGGTGACTACGAAGGCTTGACGAGCAAGCAGATCAAGGAGCAGCGGGCGAAGGATGGAGAGGAGCCGTGGGATATTTGGAGGCAGGGATGTCCGGGTGGAGAGTGAGTCAACTCTCAATCCGTATTAGATTATCATTCTAGGTATAGAACACCGGAAGCTAACTAAAACAGAACCCCCGAAGACGTCATCCGTCGTCTCGACGCAGTCATCGCAGACATCAGAGAAAACCACCACCGCAAGTGCTTCGAAGACCCCGATGCCTCCGGAGATGTCCTCATCGTCGCGCACGGCCATATCCTCCGCGCCTTCGCCATGCGCTGGACCGGGAAGCCATTGACTGAGACATCATTGATTCTGGAAGCCGGTGGTGTTGGTACTCTCAGGTAAGACGGTGGATCTAAGAGACTTCATATCGTGAATGGCGCTGATAGAATCCAGTTACGAGCATCATAACATCGACGAGCCGGCGATTATTCTCGGAGGAGGATTCGTGGTGGATTAATCGTATCATGTGGGAGCAAATCAAAGGAGCCTATGCAGGATTTTTAATTAGTTAGACGATGTTCCAAACACACATAATAGATGATCACCGCACAAATCCCAAATTAACTTACCATGTAAGATCCTCACCATGCCATACCAAATCACGACTCCGACTCCTCCTTAATCCTCCTCTCCCCTTCTACTTGACTCTCCTCCTTAACAACCCCCTCCTCCCCCAACACCTTCGCAGACCCCATAAACAACCCCCCAACATACCCGCCCAAGAACCGCATATCCTCCGCCTGCACAGCCGTCATTCGCAGCAGATTCTCCGTATCCGCGAGGTGCGCGTTCAGCTGTGCCAGTTGCGAGTGGAGGTGGGTGTATTGGCGCGATTTGGTCGTAGATGTGGATGAAGCGCTGGTGGATGCTGAGGCGGAGGTGGGGAGGATGGAGGGGCGGAAAGAGGATTGGGAAGGGTTGTGGTAGTGCGAAGGCATTTTGTCGAGTTAAAGAGACACTGCTCTGCTTTGCGTTGACTGTTGTCTTCCGGGGAGTTGATGTGTTGTTTTTGTTGTGGTCGTTGGTTGTCAGGGAAAAGTAAGTTAACTAAGAAGTGGTTGGCGGGCGACGCCGCAAGTAACTAAGTTAACATGATACAGGATTATATAAGCTACCACAGAAACCCTACAGATACACATCTCAAGTAGGATTTGTACTTGCATCAAATTAAACAAATTACAACGGCTGTTGCGGACTTCTGTCATTAATTCCTTCTTATGAGGATGCGAACCCAGTCAAATCGAAGTCAATTAGAATAAATCGAATCCCTGCCCCTTTTATGCGCCAGAAACCACAGACCATGAAGTAAAGAAAAGTAGAGATCACTCAGCCATCGGATATTTTCACCTCACAGGACATTGAAACACGCATGGGATAGCAATGGAGAAAGAGAAAAGACACAAAGGAGAAGCATCCATGCCACAGTAAAAACGGAGAGATTTGGCAAAAAAAAAAAAAAAAAAAAAAAAAAAAAACATATACGGGTCCACGAAAAAACATGTTCCCACGCAAGTAGTGTACAATCTGGAAAAACGAAATGCATGATTGACAACGAGAAAAAGCATCGATGCCAGTGTTCGGTGGTATAATTGTAGAAGATCGAAAGAAAAGGAGTATTTCCCGGGCCGAGTGTTCGTGTTCTCGGCCTCATTAGGATAAACAATGCAGATATAGGAGATGAAAGAAAAGGGGAAGAAATGAATGGACAAAGACACATACACACGCCCGATCCGACCACTCCGAGGCAAAATGAAAACAAAGCATGAAAAAGAAATGACCCCCATGTCCCTTATGTATATGTTGAACAAAACAGTATTAGTTATGCTTCTCTTTTCTTTGTCGTGTCCGTTTCTTTCCCTCGTACTTGCTCAATGCCCAGAATCTCGTCTATATGGAAATAAGGGAGGAAAGAATCGATGGCAAACAGACGGGGAATGCAATGTATAAACGGCGAGGTAAGGAAACGGTGGGTAAAGGCTATGGATTCGAGCTCGTCTCGACCGAAATATCAAGGATCAATCATGAACGCGGGTGATACGAGGGTAAAGGAGAGGAAACGGTGATGTTGTCTATCGCACCGGCGTCGTGGCTTGCTGAGCACCAAGGCTGATCTGGCTGCTGTGGGCCGAGTTCTCGGACTCCAGGTTTGCACTGGCCGCACTATCACCACTCTTCGCGCTGGCGCTCGCACTTCCGGTCAGACTTCTATGTTTTGGGGCGCGCTTGGCGGGAATTTGGTTGTTGCTCACCCCATAATGTTGCTCAACTTGCTGCGGTCCTACCGCGTTACCATGCCCCGGAGGGTGCTTGGGAACCGGTGCTCGCACGACGGGAGGAGAGGGATTACCGCCGTGGGAATGACCAGGAGGGCCGAGGTTCTGCGGGTCTTGAGCCGTCATTGGTCGGCCCATCCGTGGCCCGGGCCCGGGGAGACCACCATAGGGCGTGGCGGGGGAGTGGCTGTTGCGGCGACTCGTAGGATAGGGGTGCGGAGGGAAATCGCCCATTCGACTGGTCGTCATCGAATTGGCGCGCGAATCCGCCTGCATCTGATTCCGGTCGACGGCACCATACCTGTTGGACGAGTAGCTCATCATGGGATTATCGAAAAGGGAGTCATGCAGGCCAGGGATTTCCTGCATGATGCGTTCGCTCGCGCGCTTCCGACCACCACCAAAGTACCGGCTAAATGACGAAGCAGGTCTGCTGTTGCTGCCGCTGTTGTTAAGACTCACTTCCGGGTTCTTGCGGAACTGGCTCGCAGAGGGAATTTTGCGGTTCTTCCGTGAAGTCAGACTCATCATATCGACATTGTCGGGATCAACCTGCGGAATGCCAAGAGTGTCCATGGGGTCGAAATAGTCATCCTCGTCCTCCTCGTCAAGAGCGGGCCGAGACGGTCCCCGTCTCCGGCCGCCACCGCGGCGCATGCTCATCTCCTGTTCTCGGACCTGCAGCTCCCGCTGGCGAAGCGCCAGTTCGCGTTCCCGCAGGGACAGTTCCGCTGTGGGAGCAGAGGGAGGGGGACCAGCAGGCACGTCGCCGTTCTGCGCGGTTTGTGGAGACGCGCCGCCTTCAGCATCATCGTATAAAACCAGATGACTGAACTCCTCTAGGCCTTCCACCGACGTGTCGCGGGGAAGTCGGCCAGCAGGAGGTGCCTGAGGCGGAGGAGGATGGGCACCTGGTGGTCTCATCATACCTCGTCTTGGGGGTGGCATCATTATACCAGAAGTGGTTCGGGCAGGACCTGGGCGCATAGGACCATTCATCGGTCCTCTCTGCGGCGGCGGAGCGGACGACATACGCGGCGGTGGTCCCGGCGTAGCCACGGGGGGCGGCGAGTTCTTCGTCGGCGGTTTACTCGTATTGGCCGCGTTGATGTGGTGAAGCATGGCGTAGAGAGCTTCAATGCGAGGCACCTTGATATCCGACTCCATAGCCAGCTTAATGGGGGAACCCAAGAATGTCTCAACTTCCATGGGGCGCCGCGCTTGGAAGTCCTGATACATGGTGCTGGGCGCTTCAGCTGCAGCCATCTTATCAATAGTGGACTGACAGAAATCAGCCGGGAACTCGCAGCCATGGGCTCGGGCAAGGTCAAGCAGCTCATCAATTATGCCTGAAATTAATTGACGAACGCCGACTTTCTCGAGCAATTGTGCGTAATTGGAGGTTTCAAAAAGAACGCTTGCAGGTTGGAAAGCAATAGGACTGCCAGCAGGTGTTAGTTGAAAGCAAAGCAGAGATAGGAATAGCTAATGGCACATACCCAATCATGCGTTCAAACTGCTCTTGCCTGATATTATCTGAGACCTTGCAGTCCACCCCACCCGAAGACAACGTCATGGCCAATGCGGATGCCATATCATTCTGTATTGATGAGGGAATGTTGGATTGTTTGCTGGTTGCACCGACCCAAATCTTGGAGCTGCTGAGGTGTTCAAACTCGCTGGCACCGGTTTGCGAGATCTCAACGCCGGAGACGAGCGACAAAATCACGTTTGTTGGGAAGCGCTGCTCGAGATGAGACTCAATACCAATGGAGTTTGTGGTATTCACGAGGATGCAGGTGTGTTGAGGAGTGACGACCGACTCGATGACGGCGGCTAGGTCGTACACGTCGGGCAAGGCCTTGACGCACAGAATGACATAGTCGTACGCATTTTCTCGGGAGGATGCTTCTTCTGGGGCACGGACGACTGCAGAGTGGGCAGACAGGTTAGTCATCTGCACTGATGTCTGTGTTCTTTTTCTGGGGGGGGCGAGGAGAAGACGTACCATGACGAGGTTTAAAGCGTTCATTCCCGAATGCTTTCGATCTATCGTAGAAACTTGTGTCAGGAATCCACTCAAGAAGCAACTAGAGGAATCATCGAGGGAAACGTACTTGAATGAAACTCCATATTGCGACACGGGGTCAAAATTGGATTTCCAGACGAGGGTCACATCGCAAGAGGTGGTCGCTTGCAATCTCCAGGAGATGAAAGCCGAGATAGCATTGCTACCGACTAAAACAGCATCGAGTCAGTTGTCTAGACATTCTTTTTTTTCTTTTTTTCTGTCCTTTGCAGAAGTGGACACAATGAATGATTCAGAGGATCAGGAGGAATTGGAACCGTGCGTTCTGCATGGCACACAAAGACGAGGTAATGGTGTAGATCAAGCACAAACGAACCTGATAAGATGCGCAGCCGCGGCGAAGGAGCCATTGTTCACAGACACCAAAACGAATTGTATTAAAACCGCCAGTCCCGATATTCGACGTCAAAAAGGATTAAAACCGCAGACGATGGGTTGGTTGACCGATCGTAACGGAGAGAGAGAATCGATCGGGGAGAGGACGAAAGATGGCGTTGTCCACCGAGGCGCGACTGACGCTGCCTTCCCAGGTACAACACACGAAACCGGACTTTTCACGAGTCGAAAGACGGTTGGTCGTTTTGGAAGGAAACGGCGATGGGATGCGTGTAATTAGAAGGAGATTAAGAAGAAGAAGAAAAAAAAAAAAAAAAAAAAAAAAAAAAAAAAAAAAGGAGATCAAGATAGAGAGAATGAGGGGAGGGAAAAGGGACAAACGAAGGGCAGGAGAAGGAAGGAAGGGAAGGCTAGAGAGTCGAGACTGCCAAAGGAGAGAGACAGAGCAAAGATAGAGAGGGATTGAGAAACCGCAAAGGGAGAAAGGGAAAAGAAAGAGGAAAGAGTAAAAAGAGGGAAGGAAAGAGGAAAGGTTTTTTTTTTTTTTTTTTCCCTCCCCTGCTATTTTTTTCCAGTATTTCTTTAGGTGGAAAATCCTCGGTTTGGGATACGGACAACACGCTGTCTTTGGCTTATGGAGTAAAAATTTGTGCCCAAAAGCAAGCGAAAGAGTAAAACAAAAGGAAAAAGTGAAGGAAACACAGACTTTTTCTTGTGTCCACCAACGGTGGTGATATCTTTCTTGTCTCTCCGTGTCCTGCGACGAATCCGGAAAACAGGAGGCAAAAAAACGAATTGTCACCGCAAGCGAATGGCAATAATACGGAGAATGGAATTGTTTTTCTACTCTACTCCGTACACATCAATTGATTCGTATCCGGAGTTCTTCACCTCAACGCAGCGGTTCTTTGTACAGCGTGTTCGTCAGACCACACATCATTTCTACACATGACAGCAGCAAAAAAAAATAAAAAATAAATAAATCATTCAGAGAGAAAGGACTTGTCGGCGGGCTCTGTCTATGATTATCCACCGAATCCACTCCGAAGGACCGTCCTATGTACTAGACTAGTGTCGTTAATTAGCGAGGTTTAGTCTCGATCGATCCTTTGCCAATCCACCAGACATTACTTATACGGAGTACAGGGTACAGGATACTGTGGACTTCGTAGTAGAGCACAATTGCATCAGCTACGAGTCCCTTATTTACTCGTACCTCTCACTGAACCATGGTGCACCTCACACATAACCCCGGGGATGAATCAGCACTCTGGTCCGGGGTGACTATGTATCTACTCTGTAGTGGCACACCGTGCTTAAGATGAACCCGGAAATGCTCTATCCAATAATTATTGCCCATAATATTTGCTTCTGTCTTATATGCATATTTGTACGGACCAAATCCCGCCCATATCGGAATCACGGCCGTCTCGGCCTTTTCAAGGGGGAGGTGAAGGGGGAGGCGGTGTCTGGGCAGCATACCGGAGCTATAATCAGATCATACAGTTGCAGAGATCGCATACTGGGTTTTTTTTTTTTTTTTTTTTTTTTTTTTTTTTTTTTTTTTTTAATGCTTTATATTTGTTATAGTGATTCTACGAGTTCTGGTTTGTGTCTCTGTGCTCGGTGTTGTTATATTGGCCAAGTGCTAAAAAAGGAGACAAGTGGAGTTGTTTGTCAAAGTCTATCGATCTAGAACGAGAACGAGAATCAGGAGTGGACTCTTCCACTCTCATCCATTCACTACTTACCTCTGGTACACTGTCTCTGTCCCGTCTATTTCTCCCATGTACAAAATACACCTCAATTCTCTTATAACAAACCATGCTTCCATACTGTACTTCACTATATCCTAACCAGTCCAGCCATCCCAATGCGGAATCCAGGTTCCAAAAGCAGCCCCACTGCTTCTATTTCCAGCAACACACCCAAAACATGCCCCACCCTGCGGCTGTGGATCCCGGCCGAAGGATCTGACCACTGAGGATCCCCCATCAGCCACTCGCCGCATCCGTCGAGTTCTGGTCTCTTCTGTTTCAGCAAATCAGAGGATCTGAAGTTATTACATGGTAGCACAAGTACCCGTACTTGTAGCTCTGCGCGAACAATAATGGATTGTTACATGTCAGGAATACTGCTCTGAGGAATAGTTTGTTCCGGATCGGTGTAGATTATATGTACCTGTACGGGTGCAGACAGGTCAGAGAATATATAATCCTGCTGGCATTCTCCGTACCTGATCACCAACAGGAATAAAGTTACGGTTAGGATAATTAACACCAACCCAGCCACACTCTTTCCGAGCCATACAGAGCACCCAGAGCAGCTCAATTGTACGCAAATAATGTAGACACTGTCACGTGGATCACAATAAGAGTACACCAGAGAACAAGCACAAAAGATCATCATGATCGTCCCCGCGGCCAGTGCGAACCACTCTGTCAACCAACCTACAGGTAAGAGCACAGTCATCACATCCGTAGAACACACCCGAAAACGGAACGATGAACATCCCCTGACATAGATCTGGCATACAAGTACATACGCTTACACTACTAACTCCGGAGTACACCAACAGAGCACTCGCAATACACTACGAGTTCCGAGTACGGAGCCGTCTGTCAAATCAAAACCCGCCCCACCGATCAATCAAGTAAATCCGGTTTGACTTCCCTCGCTAATTTCCAGAACATTAGTCCCGTCCAATCACAATATCAGGCTTTATCTCTTCGCCGTACAAAGTACTCTGTACGGATTTGATATCCTTGACTGAGCTCTGAGCTTTCTTTTCTGTGGAAGAAGCTGCCCCTGGAATTACTACGAGCATAAACGACTAGTACTCCACACTGACGTTATCCGTACGTTTTCAGATACACACGTGACTGTATGTCATAGAAAGTACTGTGGCTTACGTGGCGCAGGTGGCAAATTGAGTTCACGTCTATCAACCTCGTGTCGGTTTCGTAAAGTTAGATTGGTTTAGCTTTCTGTGATTGTCGGTGATCAGTCAAGTGCTACTTGTATTAGATTGGCTCTGAGTTGGCATCCCGTCGTACTTCGTAATACATACTCCGAAGTCGCGAGTATCCCGTACCTCTTGGCAGTCTCAGAAACCAACCAGCTTTAGAATTAAGTCCCTCAGCTGGTTAGACTTTACGTACTTGTAATAGACCCTTTCTCCCCCAGTAACCAAGACAATCCCGGATCAACCAATGAAGATCGCCAAAGTACGGTGTACACACTCCGGATCTATCACCCGAGGCCAATATATCGGATCGGATTACGGGAGTTACAAGCAAGCCAAGTCATCGCTCTATTACAGAAGTTGATACATAACATATCCACGGCTGCCCGAATTAAACTGGATTTATAATCGACGAACACTTATTTTTTTTCCCTTTCCAGATGTCTCTGTTTAACCCGTTACCGCATATTTCACCGTGTCTCCATAAGAGAAGCAAGTCAAGACACTGCCAGAGACAAAATTGCAACCGAGCCCTCACGCCAAAAAGAATAGAAATAAACGGGAATAAATGAGCAAAAAGTACACAACGGTAGAACAAATTCAATAAGCAAGAGCATAGGAAAAATAATTTAGCTGCAGGGCTTGTCCATTGACGCCTATGACCCATCAATTTATGCCATGTAGGTGCTCGAGTCCACACCACCCTCGGGGTACTCGGGGAGGGCGACCTCGAACCGCTTCTCGATGTCCTTGAGAACCTTCTCATCGTCCTCGGTGCTGACAAACGAGATCGACAGACCCTTAGTACCGAAACGACCAGCACGACCAACACGGTGCAGGTAAGAGTCGGCATCAGCGGGCAAGTCGTAGTTGATGGCAAGGTTGATACGCTCAATATCAATACCACGACCGAAGACATCGGTAGCGACACAGATACGCTTGTTGAACTCCTTGAACTCCTTGTACCGTTTGATACTAAACAAATCATCAGTTTCAATCTTTTTTACATGCTGGCAGGCAAACTTACCGCTCTTCCTGGCTGACACCAGAGTGCACCGCAATACTGGGAAAGTTGCATTCAACCAGGAGCTTGTTAAGCTCGTTAGCACGGAGCGTACTCTTAACGAAAATAATGACCTGGTTGAACTCGAGGCTGTCCAAGAGTTCGTTCAGCTTGCGGTTCTTCTCCGCCTCACTGAGCTTAACGTAGTACTGCTGGAGACCGTGGAGAGTGAGCTTGGTGTCATCATCCACGTAGACCTCGAGCGGGTTCCGCATGAACTTCTTGCAGATAGGCCGGACCTCCTGCGAGAGCGTAGCGCTGAACATCATAACCTGCTTGTCAGCAGGGGTCGCGCGGAAAATTTCCTGGACGTCACGGCGCATGTCTATGTGAAAAGTCAATGGTCAGCGACTGTTCATTGGAAATGAGAAAAGACACCTACCAATCTGATCCAACATCTTGTCACACTCGTCAAGAACGAATGCCTTGACGTTACGCAGAGAAAGCTTCTTGTCACGGACCAAAGCGTTGAGACGACCAGGAGTAGCAACAACGATGTTGGGGAACGATTCCTTGTTGGAAAGGACTTCGATGTCCTTCTGAATCGGAGTACCTCCGTAGAAGACTGCAGTCTTCACATCGGGAAGGTACTTGCTGAACCGAGCATACTCGTTCTTAATCTGGTATGCCAGTTCACGGGTGTGGCACATAACAAGGATGGAGCACTCCCCAGGAACAGCTTCCAACTGGTGAAGAGTAGTCAGGACGAAGACCGCGGTCTTTCCGAGACCAGACTTGGCCTGGCAGAGAACGTCGACGTTCAGAATAGCGGTCGGAATGCAGACTTGCTGGACTGTAATGAGGCGGATGGCATGTTAGACTTGTATTCGATGCATATACTGAGAAAGAGAAAAGCAATCCGCGTCGCAATGTCCGTCCATCCCCCGAAATAGCCGATTCAGGAACTAGTTGTTGCGAAGGTCTCTCCGCGCAGGTAAACGAGAAAACTAAGGAAGATTCCCGTGTACAATGAACGATGAAACAGCATTCACATCAGGAGCTCTTCTGCAGTCGACATGAGGAGCCTATCGTCCAGGCACTGGTGGTAATAAAAGAAGGGACCCTAGGTTTTTCTTCCCAAAAGGAAAAAGAATTCTTAACCGTCCTCAGGTCTTCTTCTAACCGTGAAAGTATCTTTCTTCTTTACAAAGAAAGTCTCGCCTCTCTCCAACAGGATCGCTGGATCAATGAGCAAGTAGCCACACGGGGCAACGCGCTATTATGCGCTACACGGATTTCTCCTCTTCTTATTCCCTGCTGATATCCATCGAGACATCCTCATGTCGGCTGCAAGCTCGAAGACTGATTTGGCGCCTCAGAAAAGATAAAACGCAAATATAGGGAAAGAAGCGACTAGATGTTCTTCTCTTTCTTTCTTGTTTCCCCCGCGGAGATGGACGGACGTTGGAACATGGAGTAATGGAGAGGCTTGTGGGAGAAAAATGTTATCAACTAACCCTCCGATGGATGTTCGAAACCGCAATCGGTGATGGCACGTAGAAGTTCTCCTTTGAGCAAAAAGTCGCGGAAACCGGTCGAGTGAATACCGACGTAGCTTCCCTTCTTGTCCGGGCGGCCGCCCGTGACCGTCAAGTCGCCCTTTTTCTCTTCGGCTCCATTCGCAGCGGGAGCAGCAGTGGTCGCCGCACCGTCAGTGGTCTGGAGCTCCTCATCGGAGTAGTCGATGAGATCCTCCTCGTGAGACATGGTGATGGGTGGTGGTGCTGGTGGTGAGGAAAAAGACGGGTGGCTAAAAGCTGATGTCGCGGCGCGTAATCCCTAGACAGCTAGAGAGATAGGATGTCGAAAATAAATAAAAGGAAAAAGTGAGAGTAAGAGAGGTAAATAAAACGCTCAGATAAAGCAAGTATTATTCCCAACTCACTCAAGATGAATTGAGACGGAGAAAATATGGGAGGCGAGGGAGAGGTGATGGAAATGGAGAGAAGGGCGTCGCGAGGGATGAGATGTTCCGGGAACTGCCAGGGTCATGTGACCAATTCACTCACCGCCAACTGCAGCTGAGCCACCTGATTCGGTCATCCTGTGTAATTTGTCGATACCGCGTTTTCCTTTTTTTTTGGTCCTCCTTCACCTCCCTTTTTCGACTCATCGCAAACAAGATCCTCCCAATGGCAAAGGGAAAGGGGAAAAATGTTAATAGCCACTTACGCGCGAGACTGGATTACCTGCACAAAGCCGCCGCCTATCTCCACTCCACAACGATAGCCTCTAAACAGCAGCAGACCCAGCAGAGCAACACTGAAAACAATGCTAGTGATGAAAAGCGCGAGGTTGAAACCGGCTCAACCCGGACCGTGCCGCAAATCTTGAGCCCTGGTGCTACTGCTGTTGCTGTTGAAAAGGCATCCGGTAGCGTCAACCAAAAACAGGAGCCGACCCTTGAGCGTCTACCCAATCTATCCAGAGCTTATATCTCACAGCTCCGCGGAATATCATTGAAGACACAGCTTCGGCTACCTCAGGAAGTGAAGCGGTCATTCTGCAAGCGGTGTGATACTTTACTTGTGCCTGGGGTCAGCTGCATGCAAGAGATCAGGAACACGAGTCGCGAAGGCAAGAAACCATGGGCTGATGTTCGGGTCGTGCGTTGCACAACATGTGGTACAGAGAAACGATATCCTCAGGCGGAAAAGCGGAGCAAGAAGCTTGCCGAACGGAAGAAAGAAAAGGAACAGAAGGAAAGACAAGCTGCAGAAACCTGAAACCTTCACCTTTGCCTGGTTTTCTTTCAGATTCTGGTTTACATTTTGGGGGTCTTTATGTGGCGTCACACATGTTCATAGAAGGATCAGCTTCGGTTATGGGCCCTATACGCGAGTGACGATCCCGCCCGTGGTATGTCTACATGCGAGAACCCGGATACTCCTGTCCATGGCCAGGGGTCCTAGGGGGGAGCTAATTCCCCGATGGTGTCGACCTCAAACGGGCCATCTTCAGAGGCTTATACGTCCGGCTCTGAAGCTTAGAAACGGTCTAGAAGTTTGACCGGAAAGCTCATGTCTTATAGGTCAGTATACCAAGGGTCCTAAGGATCAGAGAACCTCAAGAGATCAAAAATGAACAAAACATGGAAGGCAATGGCTTTAGGTAGCCGATCCATCCATAAATAGTTTCCACTCGCGCTGCAAAACAAATGAAATAGATACTTGACATGGCGCTCACGACATAAAGCATAATACTTCCTCCAATAAGGACATGAACTAAAACAGAAGATATTAGGGAGAGGTGCAAATGGGGGAATCACAGCGCTGCAACAACAGACAACGAAAAACCAACATCATGAAGCCGAACACATAGACCATGATCCTCGTGAAATGGAATCAGCTGCAGAAACCTCGTATCATTAAAGACAAACAAAACCATCAGAGTCTATCATTATTCCTGAAATCATTGCTTGATAAAACTCCGCGCTATAGCATCCTGCCATTCCTGTAGAAATTGACTGTTATAAGACGTTTTCATATTCGAAAAGAAAAGAGCCGCGAGGCCGTGTCCCAATCTTTATCCAGTGATTTTTCCAAATGCGTAGAAAGATGTCAATATGTAAGAAGATTCTCCATGAAAGGTCGTTTGGCACATGGAACGTCACAGCTAGAAGCTGCTAAAAGTCATAACGATACAATGTCCGTGCAGGACAGATCGAGGCATAAGCACATTCGTCTTTTTTTTGATATTTTTTCGCTTTTTAATGATGTGGTTGTGGTGTGGTGATGGTATTGAAGGAAGGTCAGAGGTGGTGGGAGAAGCCAATACGACCATCCGGCAGTCGAAGAAGTGCATAAAAACCGATACAAAAAAGCCTCCAGGGCATCTGAAGATATTGTCCGGATCATCTCAAAGGAATGGTGTAGGAAGAAAATTATAAGTGAAACAGGTCAACGCTTTCGCCGGGCAGCTTGGTCAAGACGCTGATCGAGTCCTTCAATTCTTGCGCGGTACTGTTTGACGATTTCTCTTATATTCGCAATTTTGGCGAACTCTGTTTCAAGGTCGTCAATCGAAGTGAGAATTGAACGGGTACGTGCGATTTCAGCGTCTGCATTGCGGATGACATTTCCCGCGCGATCGGTGCTATTCTGTAAGGAGAGTTGCATTTGTTCTTCCAACTATTTCCATGTTAGAGCTTAATGAAACGAACGTCATGGCGAATGTGCGGTGTATATGTGCGAGGCGTGCAAAAGATGAAAAGCTCCACAAAACTGCCCATCCATCACCCTTTTATTCCATGTTCGGAGGCAGGCCTTGGAACGAGACCAGATGTGAAGTAAAGATGGAAATCTTGACAAGAAGAAAAAAGAAGAACATACATAGTCGAGACGATTCCGGATCTGTTCCTGTAGATTATCCAACTGATGCGAAAGCGCCCTGAGACTCATCGGATCAAGCAGCAATCGACCATGGCTGCTGGCCGCACTGGCAGCGCGCGAACTAGCGTTGCTGGTCCTTCCAGTCCCTCTGCCTCTGGTAACCCCACCGCCAGTATGGCCACCCTGAAGCGCGAGCTGCTGTTGTTGTCGAAGGATTTGGATTTCGGAGGAGGTAAGACCAAGCGAGGTGTCGGGAATCGAGGCTGATACGGACATTTGGTCCCGGCAGAGACATGCTCCAACCGCGACGAGAGTCTAGGAAGCGCTAATCGATCTCGATGTAAGAAAACAGGACGGGCATAGGTTCATGGTGGTAACCGGGAGAGAAGAAGAATGCGGGCACCGGAGAGAATGGTGAGAGGTAGGATAATTGAAAGCGCCGCAATTTGTAACTCAGACACCGGATGGAACCAGGTGCAAAAACAGCCGCTGAACCTAGGACGATTATAGTTCCTTATCACCTTCTATTGTCGAAACCAGTGGTGTCATTGGGAACAAAAGGGTAGAGGCCGAGGCAGAAGGATGGACGGCCGGCGACTGTCGACAAGAGAAACCGTCGATATTGTCGGCGGCAAAAAAACAATCACGGCGTTTCTCTTCGTAAACCGTCGACTTAAACGGTGATAAAGAAGATCGAAATTAGAAAAAGAGTCAGGTCCTGAGGGGACCGGGGGGAGAGGGTGAGAGGAAAGAAGAATGAGGAAAGAGGGGCAAAAGAAATGAAGGTTTGGTGATCAGACCAACACCAAATAGGATAGATTGATTGCGGAAGAGCCAGACTAGGAAAGAGAAACAATCGTCAGTTGACTTTTAGTTTCCTGTTTACTTCTCTATATTGCTCCATTTATTCCGCCGTTGACGCTATATGTAGCTGCTGGATACATGTCTGTATAGTGATGGGGATGGTAGGAACATATAAAAACACATCCAGCTCCAGTGAGAACCAGCTCTGGTAGAAGTAGTACCCTGGCAGTCATTCTATGCAACAATTGGGCTTGACTCCGTGGTCGCATTAATCTTCAGTTCCTCAAAGTCCGGTCCATCGAGCTTGGATCCTCCGCCGGCCCCGGCTTCGACCTTGCATTCAACTTCCTAACCGCATAAACCTCCACTCAACAACTCACTCTCAAGCCATATTCCCAATACTCGGTCGAATCATCACATTCATTGCGCATACATATATCAACACTCTCAGCAACCGCGCGCATATTGTCGTCACATCGCTCAGACAGCAAAGCGCAGGCGTCATAACCGCCATCCGATCAACCTTACCTTAGCGCCAGAGGAGAAGACGCTTCAGCTACCTGCAACTTTGTATTTTTTATCAGCCTGTGAGCGTTCTCCAAACTAGATCTGGCCGGTTCTAGTAAGCTGCAGGTGCTGCAAGAGCTCCTTGCTACACTCGGCCAGATTTTGCGCGGCTCCTCCACCCCGGAGCTTTGCATAGTTACACCAGAAAGCTAACTCGTCACACCCCATGACTATAGTCTGTCACAGTGATACCTGAACAAGAAAAAAACCGTCACAATGCCTAAAGAACGTTCCATGAATCCGGCTGCCGCGCAGCACAAACTCGACAAGCAAAAGTCAATGAAGAAGGGGAAAGCAGATGCGCTGGCCCGCCGAAATGAGAAACTCGCCCGTCGCAACCCCGATCGCATCCAACGCCAGATCAATGAGTTGAAACAGATGCAAGAGTCCGGCCAGAAGCTACGACCACGGGAACAGCAGATCTTAGAGGCACTGGAGAAAGACCTGCGCACTGTGCAGAAGGCTCGGGAAGCTTTGGGTGATAAGGCACCCAAGTTTAATGAAAGGGGTGGTGACGGTCCAAGAGGGCCAAGTGATGGGGTACTTGGGAAAAGAAGACGGAGAGACGATCGTGATAACCGATTTGGACAAGAAAGTGACAGCAGTGAGACAGATGAGGAGGTACGAAGAATACCCATGCCACGGGATACTCCGCCGCCGATTCCCAGACAGTATCAGAAGAGAGATGCAGGACTGGCTGAGGGTGCGCGTGGGCCACATACTCTTCCGAACAAGCCGCCTGTGACAGAATCCAAGACGGTCTACGAAGCTAAACCCGAGATCAAAGATTTGCGGCGGGAAGCTATCAATAAATTCGTTCCGGCCGCTGTCAGGGTCAAGCAGGAATCTATTAGAGGTCAAGGGAAGCTTTTAGAGCCAGAAGAGATGGATAGACTTGAAAAATCAGGCTACCAGGCAGGTCCTGCAGAGGGGCAGCCGACGGGTAATCCGGATGATGATGAGGAACGGCGGAGGCTCTTGGAAGAGGAAGAGATGCGCTTCAACCAAGAACTTCGCTCGGTGCAAATAGAGGAGGTTGAAGACGAGGAAGCCTGAATTGAATGACGAAACCGGAATGGGGCATCGTAACTAAACCCTGTACGTCAATGGATAGAATCTGGATATGCCCCAACATGGCTGCTCTGATAGCCTTTCGCAATGACCATTTGGGATCTATGCCTTAATGCAAAGATATAATAAACCAAGATAAGATGCTGGATTGATTGCCACATATCATATCAAGACAGAAATCGTAAACCAAAAAAATGTATGTACATACACAGAGCCTCCCTTACACTCCTGAACACCAATTATTTTGCACACCAGAGATGACCGCAAGTAAAAGAAAGAAATGACAAAAGAGTGTGAGGGAAAGGTGTATCTCCGACTTGATAAGGATGAGACGAGAGTCAAGTAACCAAAAGGTTGTATGCAAGAAAAGCAAAAAAGGAACTCCAAAATCCAACAATCAAATAGTATAGACGTCACTTCATAACAACAAAGGAAATCAAATGGTCGGTGATGTCTGTGTCCAAGCTCGAGTTTGCACAGGGTTGTAATAAAAAATGCATGAGGCTTCCAGGCCTTGCATGGTCAATGCCACTCCTCAAGATGCACTCTAACTCCACCGTAACTCCAGAATAGAAACCAAGAAGCAAAAGAGGTATTAAGAAATCAGTCGAAAAATGAAAAGAGGGACATCGGTCGGAAGATAGTATGCCAAAATGCCCCTAGGAAGAGCGCCTGTAAAAGGCTTCCTTGGGGCCACGGAACGAATCGAAAAGGTTGGTCCACATATCGTTTGACAACATAAGGTATGGTCCCAGCCATTTGTCAGATAGAGGGCTCAAAATGGTTGAGGGTTCCCCCTTTCACCTCAGGTTGCGGATGACCTTCCTTCCACGGTTCAGGAAGGGACTGGGCATTTCATCCCTCTCGGGGTCCCACACTGCTGGTGGCTCGCGATCAGATGACTTGAGGGGATTCGAGCCTGAAGTACGCGAGTCACTGGCGCACCGCTTCACCTCCTCGAGGGGTCGACCTCCGGCTCTGGCCTGCGCAAGTTCCACCAGGGTCCTGCCACCCATGTTGCGCTGCAAAACAGCCTTGAACATCTCTTCCCCGCCACCGTTTGTTTTGGACGTGAGCTGCTTGGAGCCAGACTTGCGGGTGGGAGATCCGGCGTCGGCAGCAAGGTTTGCAGAGGACGGAATCTTGGACAAGCGACGGTGAGGCGACTTGGGCCTTGCCTCATTCTGAACATTACCCGATGCTTGAGGCAATCTCGATTGGTTGGTTGGAAAAAGCGAAGGCTGGCTGCTCAGCTTCTGCATGAAGGCCGCTGTATTCTGCCGCAAAAGTGGTCGAGCAGGGGCCTTGAACGGGTCGGGTCTGACCTTGGGACGAGTCGGGGAAGGCAGGTCGGGAGTGTCGTCTTCGTCGTCGGAGTATGCCAGAGCTGGTTCCCATTTAGGCTTCTGTCGTTCTGGGTCTGCGAAGATATTCTTGCCAGATCCATTATTCTGTGCGGCCGTACGACGGGGCGACAAGGAAAGGGAAGCAATCGACATTGGAGAGGGCTCAGCCATTTGTATGTCGACAGGGGAGTCAATCACGGTCTTGGAACGGCACAGCGGAGTACGGGTCTCCTTCTTGATTGCCTTGTTCCCGTTTGCCGACGGCGACTCCGGGGACAGACGATTGATATCAGTGTTCGAAGGATCCTGATCATCCCCACCGCTAACAGAGGATTGCGATGTGTGGCTAGACTGAAATCCGCTGTCGTTGTGGGCATTGCTGTTTCTCTTGTGCTTCTCCAACTCGATACCAACTCGCTCGTGAACCTCGAACTCGAACCTCTTGCGCAGTTTTTCGAGTTCATTCTGCACTTGACGGTCAATTTCCAGCCTAGCTTTCACTTCCCATTCTCTGCGAACAGTGCTTTCGATCTCTGCTTTCATCTGTTGTTTTTCCTTTTCGATCTTGACGACGTTGTGTTCCATGTCCCTGACTTTGTGCAAAGCAACCTCCTCACGCTTTCGCAGTGTTCTGCCGATATCGACGACCTCTTTCTCTTTTCGGACCAAGCGGATAATAGGGAGATTGATCAAAGCAGCGGTGTCGGGTCGGTTGTCGGGATTGACGCGCAGGCAACTGGCGATAACGTTTCTCAATTCGGGGGAATAGAACTCTGGTAGAGGGGGAAACTTCCCCTCCCTAATCTTCTGCACGAGTTGGATATGGGTCCGGGCGTTGAATGGCGGTTCCTTCTGGCAAAGCTCGTACATGATACAGCCAACTGCCCAGATGTCGGAACGCAGGGTATACTTCTCTGCAGCGCAGATCTCCGGAGACATGTAGAAGGGGGTTCCCACGTAGGTGGATGCGAAGTCGTGGGAGTGCATCAGTTTGGATAACCCAAAGTCACCAAGCTTGACTGTGTTGTCATTACCCAGGAAGATGTTCTCGGGCTTCAAGTCGCGATGCAGAATGGTCATCTGTGCCTGTTTCCCCTTCAGACCGGAGGCTTTGGGGGCAGGACCAAGGACGTTCGACCCAATTTCCGGCGCGTCTGTACCATAGTGGCAGCGGTATAGTGCCGTCACCAGCTGTGCTAGGATGCGCCAGACGAACTCCTCTTCCGCGAACTTGTTTGTTTTCTTCAGGTTCTTGATGACCACACTCAGGTCTCCGCCGCCGCAGTATTCCATGTACAGGTATAGGTCTTGGCTCGCTTTGAGGTGTTCGCGATGGTAGTAAGCGACGATATTGGGATGACGGAGGGAGCTCAAGATATTGAATTCGGCCGTGAGCTGCTCTCGCTCCTTCTGGGACATCTTGATGTAGTTGATCTCTTTGCGACAGAGGATCTATATTAAATTTATTAATTGTCAGCTGTCATACATTTCATTCACATAGGTATAGCCTGTGAAAACTTACCAGTCCATCGTTCTTCCGCTTGACCTTTCGGATGATTCCAAAGGAACCACAACCTGGAGACAGGGTCAGCGGCCAGACGATTGCAGAAAGGATCGCACTGGTAATTACCAATTCTCTCCAGCACCTCATATTTGTCTGCCTCGGCCAAAGCAATTGCCATGGTGGCAGTCGAAGAGTTGAACCACGGTGATTAAGGTCTCAAAAAGGGATTGATGGAGGAAAAGACAACCGGCGTTTCAGTTATTTGAAGACGAGACTAGTTCATTGATGGATTAGAGGGTTGTCGAAGCTGCTAAAATACCTGTTGGGTTAGTATATCACGAGAGTGGTGTCAGAAACATGCAGCGCAGATGCAGAGAGAAAGAAGAGTTCAAGTAACGTCTCCATGCCACGGGATGTTTAGCTGCACCCCGTTGCCCAGCAACGACGTGCATCAGCCAGCCCTTGCTGATTGCAGCAGGCGGTGTGAATTTGGGCGGTGAAGCATGATGTTGGTAGTATACCGATGCTATCATCTCTGCTGTGTGCGATCAGTCGATTAAATGTCCCATTGCAAATAGCAATCTGATAAATATATATATAGGCACGGTGTACCATGCACAGTCTCCTTCTTGGTAGCAATTGATCCCTCGGTCTTATGGTCTATCCCTGTCCTCGTTCTGGTGGCAATACAACGGCTACCCCCCACGTGATCCTTATCGATAAGATGATCACATTTCCTCATCCCGCCCTCTCCGCCGCAAAGTCCGAGAGACTATCACTGGTATTAGCTCCCTCGAAGTATACACGACAAGACAGCTGCGACAGTTTCGCAATGGCGGAGAACGAACCCACTGTGCTTCGCAAGGATCAATTAGAAATAAGCCTGCACAATGAGAAGAAATTGATCAAGGAGGGGACGATCAAGGACGACAACCCACTAGATCTCAGTCAACCGTTCGAGGAATTATGCAATGCTTGTCGACAGGGTGACTTGAAAGTGTGCCAGGAGAAAATAACAGAGGGTGTCAATGTCAATGCCCGCGACCCTTACGACTATACTCCATTGATTTTGGTAGGTTGGCTTGTCCCCTTGCGTGGTTGACTGGTGGCAATGCGTCTGGTTGCGGATGCCATGGGCAATTTCATGAGGATTCAAGCTGACAGAGTGGTGGTAAATAGGCTAGTCTTTGTGGACACTTTGAAGTGGTGCGACTTCTTCTCGAGTCGGGTGCGTTGTGTGAACGAGATACATTCCAGGGCGAAAGGTTTGCGGTCTCTCTTCCCTCTCTTCCTTTTGGACTTTCCAATGCGATATTGGCTAACACGAGAGTCTCTATAGGTGTCTATATAACGCTTTAAACGATCGTATACGGAACTTGTTGCTCGAATACGATTATTCCAAGTCGACCGACCCGCTTCAACCGCTCGCTGCCCATATCTCTTCGCTTCTTGTTCGTGACCAGCCTGTTACCTCAGATATTGTCGTCACTGCGGATGACGAGTCTCTTCACCTGCATAAGTTCATACTGGCAGCACGGTCTCCTTATTTTCGTCAAAAACTGGCCGCTGCTCCTGACAGTACAACATGGCGACTTCCCAGTCACATTCCACCACAAGCCTTTGTGGCAGCAATAAAATATCTATATTTGGGAGAAGCCCCTCGTGAATTGCGGAGTGGACCAGGAACAGGGTTTACCGAGTCAGAGGTCTTTGCAGGAATCGATAAGATTGCGAAACACCTTGAAATGCAAAGTCTCCTAGACAGTATGCTCGATAGCGGGGACCGGAGAATGGCTAGACAACGGAGAACCATTGAGATCTCTCGAGGCCGGGATCACCTTGAGGAGTGGTTCCGGGAGAATGTTCTTCGGAATCGGGTTGTGGTGGAACCATCCAAAGCAGACCAGGTCAAATGGGACCGCAACAATGCGGTTTTCGCGGACATCTTGCTTAGGGCTGACGAGCTTCCGGAGGGGTTGGAGGAAAATACCAACGATGTCGAACAGCAGTCTGATCAGAATGATGACAATGTTCAGAAATCGACCTTATTCCCTTGTCATCGAGCGGTGCTTCTGCGATCCGAGTTCTTTCATGCCATGTTCTCTTCTGGTTTCCGTGAGGCGCATGTTTCAGATCATCTTAAGATAATTGATGTGGACTGTTCTCCGGAAGTCCTCGAGATTGTCCTTGCCTTCCTTTATACGGAGAAGACGGATTTCTCGCTCGACGTTGCGGTAGATGTTCTGTTTGCAGCTGATATGCTATTTATCGAGAAGTTGAAGACAAAGGCTGCGGTTGTGATCAGTACTCTTGGAAGCGGTAACATGTCACAGGCAGAGGCTGCGAGAACACGAGGCGGAGCGGAAGAGGATGAACTTGATATCTATTCCATCGTCCGCGCTGCTTGGCTGACCCGGGTTCAGCGCCTGGAAGAATTCGCGGCTCGATATCTAGCATATCGACTAGAAGCCCACATCGACACTCCTGAGTTTGCGGAATTGATTGAAGAATCGGCCTTCAGGGTCCAAGGAAGACAGGAGACCGACACCATTGAAATGCTGGATGACATCCGCTTTTACCTCGGAGAGCGTTTCCGGTTGAGATTCGACGACGCTGGTGTCCAGGAAATGATGGAACGAGAGGTACAATCAAAGAACGTTGAAGTCGATGCTGCTGAAGACGTGAGCAAGATCACGGATGGTGTCAAAACGCTTGAAATTCCGAAAACTGCAGAGAAGGGGGCAGATGTTGCTCAAGTAGCAGCACACAAACAACCTCAAGAAGGACAAGAAGTTCCAGAGTTCGAAACATTGGACGGTGAAGTTACGAACGATGAATTCTCGAAGGATGCAATCAACTACCAGATCCTCATGGACAAGCTGGACCAGTTGCTCGGGAACCTCAACTTGGAGGCGTGATTAAGGCCGCTTCAACCATATATATATATATATATATCAGGTGAGATGGAGTGTACGATTGCACTACTTTTTGGACATACAGTGACTAGAATTGGGAAGGATAGAATGCGGTATCAAAAACAACCAGTATATATACACGAGCTCAATGACTATAGCATGACATACTACATCATATTTTGGGTATTTTCATGTTGTCCTTTTGGTTCGCTTGATGGAACACGAAGACCTGGCTACCCAGAAGAGCGAGTACGTATCTTTCTTGCATCCAGAGGATGATGCTGCCGGTTGTTGTCTGCTGCTTCTACTTTTGGTATATCAACGCATAGGGTCCAGTTGTTTTGTGAATGACTAGGGATGTGTGAACACATACGCTGCCAGCTCTTTCTCAACTTACTCTCTACAAAAAGCCTTGACTCTATCTTCACACTAAAAGCTGTTGATATCCAGAATGCTGACCAAGTCCATATATTCCAAATAACAGCCATCCAGCATACAAACATGGGCAGATCAGGCGTAATCTCACGTGGTAAATTTGTTTGTTTGTCAGCTGAGTACAACCTCCTCAGCAGAAGAAACTTCCCTCTAACCCCTGCGATTAGGTATTAATCCATGACTCAAAGGTCACCTGGTGATACAGAAATGCTCAGCCTCAGCCGATGTGCACTAGGACAAACACAAAATACCCAATCCGAGTATTTTCGGCTGAAACGCAGTGGGCTGCGTTATGTTACGGTGTACAGCATAACAGAGTACCCCGTACAACCACTCGGTCAGTTAAACCATCAATACGAACAGTACGGAGTACGATAACTAGGTTCACACGGCTTCGAAGTTTGGATTACGGTTGCTACTACTATCGGCGGGCGATAGCGACAGTGACGGCGATGACGGTGGTGCTAGTGTTGGTTACAAGGAAGGAATCAAGGCCATACTGCTGTATATGCCTCGTTCTCTCACATACGCTTCCAACCCCGATATCATCATACCGCCCAGCCTGACAGGAGAGCCGCAGCGGTAAGACCAGCCAGTTGTCAGTGCTGTCCACGAGTTTTGGGGAAATACAAGGACAGAATGATGCATGCCACGCCACTTTGAGTCTGTGCACGCGCTCTCTCCAGGGTCGTAGAGGGGGGCCGAGAATCCCTCGTCATCGCCGGCGGTTACTCCCGCTGGTACATTTCTTGGGCACATGGAAGGAGGGAATGTTGGAGAAACCCAAAAACAAGAGTACGGAGTATGGAGTAGAGAGCAGGAGACGAACGCCGAGATGGAGATTACTATTAATCGAGAAGGGGGGGGGAGAAAGATGGTTTGCTCGTTCGAACTTTGAAAGCCGCATGTAACTATGGGACCAAGGTTTCATTCATCTCCGACACGCGACACGGAACGAGCCATGGATTGGCCTGGATGACTTGAAAGAAATGCAACTTATCCCAGAAGGAAGATCATCTCCGGTGTGCAGGTATAGTAAGCCTCTACTATTATTAAAATGACGGAAGGCTTGGGTGGATGGGTAGGGATGTCATGTCCGTTCGGTGTACTCCGTACTCCATGGGCTAAAGGAATGCTGCTCCATACAAGTACATCAGGTACGGTGTGACTCTTTGAATATGCCTCGCAGTCAGCCAATACGGCGTATATGTACACTGGCACTGATTTTCTTGAGGCAGCGCAAAAAAAAAAAAAAAAAAAAAAGAAAAGAAAAGAAAAGAAAAAAGAAAGGATTGTGATCCATGGCCAGTTACGGCGACTACCGCTACATAACACGAAATCGGAGTATTACTACAAAGTACTACTGCTGCAACAACCGATCACAAAGAAGAGCCGACCCTGCAATTGCGTACATACATACATCGGCACTGCGCGATGAAAGAGGATGATCTGATCTCCAGAGGCTGATTCAAGGCCTGTAACCGGTCTCTGGTCGCAGGACCTCGTCGGGAAATTCCGTCGCGGATCTTCGTGGGAAGCGCATGGCTGGTGATTTCGGGGGTTTTGCGTACCAATCATGTTGTACTCGTGCCGGAAGCGACGTTGGGCGACGACGCTTGAGAGCTAAAAGGCGCGAAGTTTATATTCGTTGCCACAGGATTATCACTGTATATTATATTATCTGCGTGTCCAGAATTTCTATGGGCTGTTATTGAGCAGAATACAAGCTGCGGATCGGCAACACCGGCGCCAGTGCGGAGATGTCATATTGATTGGTGCGATAATCTACGATGGATGCTCCTCTTCCTGCGCAGTCTGGATGTATGTGCATGCCGGTGAATTTGTATGACTTCACCAGCAAAACTCTACTGGTTTCGACCCGGCATATTCTCTTTGAGATGTTTTTATTTTTTTATTTTTTACACTTTGAACGGAGTACAGGAGGCTCTCAACTCCGCATAGAGATAGCAACAATAATCTCTCATGGTGGGCCGGTAACATTAACAGTGGGAAAAGAGATGGACACGAGGCAAAGGTTCCTTTGAAGGTAGCGTTTCACAAGACTGCTTTCCTTCTGCCTCAGTACCTGATGTGCCTCCTTTGTGGTACCAAAGCGTAGCTAGAATCAAAAGCCCAGAGACTTGGTCATTCATCTGTTGCAGCTGTTCACCCAGACACGGGAACTCACCAGACGGCGAAATGATAAGGGCCGTCTTAATTAACTGTTCATGCTTACTATACAGACCCGGTCTCGCCCATTCGCCGCCCATGCGAACGTCCTTGGGACTCCACGCCAGCAGGGATTATTATTCATTTTCGCCATACTGGTGACACAAGACCGATGCGGACAAGAGGAAACCTTTCTGTCGGGATGGGCTTTACTCTTTTGTGCAGTAGTCGCGGAGCATAGTTGCGTTGCGGTATTTCCTGATGTTGGCTATACCCAGAGCAGTATATTTTCCTTGACTTCGTGCATACAATACTTGTACACAGACATACAAAAGACCCAGGAGCGTGGATTAACCTGCAAGAGACCAAAAACTGAATCCCATCCGTCCGTCTGCCGTCGTCATGTCCTGTCATGGTGGTATTGGAGGCGAGACAAAGGGCGCATTACGTCTTGTTACAATCTCGTCTCATGATTGATTACATAGTGGCCTTGGGTATTCATACTTACTCCGTACATGCTTACATACTTACTTGCACGCATATGCATCCTGTGTACAGGGTTGTCCGTCTGTAATGTGTCCATCGGATCTGTCATTTACTCCGTACAGACGAAGAGCTAGGACCAACTCCAACGGTCAGACGCAAGGGCCTGCCGAGGAGATGCACGGAGCGTACGAGAGATGTCGATTGGGAGGATGTAGCACCGCATTGGTTGTTTTTGGAAACCGGATGGATGGGAATGGTTATGATTGATCTCTGCATGGGGATAGAGGATTGTCTACAAGTATACTCCGTACATATGTATCCTGTGTGACTGAATGTTCTATTTGCATGAGATTATGGTGCGGAAATATACATCTTGATATATACCAGGCGTACTATGACAACATTCTAAATTCATACTGTCTGTTCTCATGTTATCGTCTTATTTTCCGTGGTATACAGTTTCCATAGATCATCTACAGATATCTACCGGCATAGAATGATATCACTTGCCTCGAAATTATCACATCACATGAGACGAAGCATTACTTCGCATCCTATGTAGGCGTACACAGCCTGTATGGAGTACTCGTATACAGAAAAAGAAACACCACGGCAAGACCAAATTCAGTTATTGCGCCGTCCAAGAAAAAAAAAAAAAAAAAAAACGCACTCTGAAACGACGCACCCTGGACATATCCCATCACATTACGAAGAGCAGAGCAGAGCAGAAGCAAATGACGATGACGATAGTTATCAAGCCGCACCCTGCTTGCGTAGTCCTGTGCTCTGCACTGTGACAATGATGACTGAGGCTGCCGCTGCCGCTGCCACTGCGGCGCTGCCCTATGATGTAGTGGTATACTGGCTGTTTGATGCTGATTGACGGGATTGGTACGGTCAAGCCCCGAGGGATTTGTTGTAGACTTGTGGACTACAGTAGGATCTACCAGAAGTGCTCTGATGTACTCTTCTATGTTGCCTGTGCTGTACTCGTGCGCACGCCTCATGTTGGCAACTGCTATCCGACTGTGCTTAGAGTGAAAGAAACGTCGGAGGATGATCGGGTAAAGTCGAGAGTTGAGAGGTTCTCGGCAACAGACCGAGAAGTAACCAGACACAGACACAGACACAGACACAGACACAGACACAGACACAGACACAGACACAGACACAGACACAGACATAGCATAGCACACGACGTTACAGACTTGTAACAAGTCTTTTAAACTTTCCACACCGCAAGCCGATCATTGACAACCAATAGGAAAATCTCAAATATTTCTTTTCCTGCGTCTTGGCGGGACCTGAAACTATATTCGGAGATTTTGATGCAGTCTAACCCGCATTGAGCTAGCTCCATACAAAACACGTACGTAATAACAATACTATACGGTAAGCAATAAAGTTCGCCCTAAAAAGACCCTCCCGCCATTGTCGATCCTCCATGCATGGCACCGGGTCGTTTGGCCTTCTCATTGCAGTAAGCTTGACCGGCCTCCCGAGTCCATCTGTGGATACGTAATCCTTTGCCTTTGCTTTGCTCCCCTGGCCCCTCCTTTCACCTGGCAAATCCTCTAAGCCTATCTCGGTAAGATCCCGAACCTGCCACGCCTGCGGATCTGCGGGTTTTCGGCCTGAGGCTGTACTATTTACTGTTTGCGGTAGTCGTTACGATCTCAAGATCTACAGGGTTGTGGATTGTTGTAATTTACAGGGGCTTTTTGGTTCATTACATTCTCGTAACGTGACAGTCGAATAAAGTGCCAGAATAGGGATAGGGTTTGTATGCTGCTGTATATAGTAAAGTTAAATGATGATTTGCCTTGGCAGAGTCTACACTTGGCGTGGACGTGGTTACTTGGCCTTTTGACCGGCCAGTAAGCTGGAAGCTATGGCCAGAAGATTAATTGCTGATTTCCGATCCGTTATCGTGCTGGCTGGAACTGGCCATTTGATAATACAGTTCTCTACGACACTCTGTACAGTGCCGTTCTTCATTTCCATGTAAACTAAGATATCGACAAAAGAGGCGCAGGCAGGTCTGACCGCGTTCGCTTCTACCGGTATCAGATTCTATTCGTTATCGGACACATCCTTGAAGCTCCGTATTGTTACGGACATAGGGCGGAACGCATGTATATTAGACAAGCGCCGAAGGTCTACTGGCACTAGGCCGAAGTAGTAATAGTGCGATCGTAACCTATTTAGGTACAGGGCCGCCCGGAGCGGGCACGTGACCCCGACATTCCTTAGGGAGACCGCTGGGCGAACGTTAGAGAGACCAGCGTTCAGTCTAAGCACCAATGGGACTGGCTATTACTACCGAAGTTGTTACATACATATACTACCTCCATATACACTCTATCACGCTTCTACCATAGTTTACCCCCGCCGGGTGGACGACCAGTTTAACACGTATACTGTCTTGCCGCCGAGAGCATGCGCAATCTCTCTCGCTCCTGTAGGCGCCACACATACGTTTCAGACAGGCCATCACAGAATGACTTGAAAAACTTTGCGCTCTGCTCCTTAGATAACCCTGCTTGTCTGATCTCAAGGTCGGGGTACTTCCATGGGAAGCACGCATTGGGATGCGAGCCCCTGGTGTAAAAATCATGCCCCGCGCATTGTAGACTTTCCAAAAAGTGCCAACATGCGAGACAAGACAATTTCGATACGCCAATATAACCGACTGCCGGTGAATCACTCGCTGAGAGTTGAAGAACCCCGGCTTCTGGTCTTCCTCTGTAATTCTATCCAAAAGGAATCCCATACCGTGCTGCGCAAGAACCTTCTGGCTGAAAGTTCGCCAGTCTTCTGCTGCTGCGCGGAAATCAACCGGTCGAGACATGTTACGCAATGACTGGACGTGGAACTTTATCCTGCCCAGGTACTTACGGTACGAACGTGGGAAGTATGCATACTTGAATAGTAGTGTATACACAGCCCTCGAGATGTAAGATATCTTCTTGATAAATTTCTCAAGAGAAGGGAAGCCTGGAGAAGACCAGTGGCCGAATATGATAATGATTGAGCTAGGGCACTCACTTTTTGGGGCGGAAAGATGGTATTGTCAGTGCTCGATTTTCCATAACTCCTTTACTGTAAAGAAAATATAGTCCATCCCGTCAACGAACTTCAACATTTCAGCATCAGGAATCCTGCCCGAGTTGTCGTCGTAAACATCCATGACCCAACCAAGTACATGGCTAATAATTTGCAAACGTTTGACGACCTCATTGCACTCCGTGTCGTCTGACAAGCTCTCAACATATTCTATAAAAGCGCCTACACAAGTAGTTTCACCACAAGGCTTCTCTAGTTTCTGACGGGACTTCTGCTGTGAAAATGCATGGATCGCAACCCTAAATGAACTGACTTTTTCACGCAGAGGTTCCGGAAACAAGTCCTCATTCACTATTTCAGGCTCTTCATTCTTATCTCTGTTCCCTTTCCGTCTTACTGATTTCCCCGGACTGGCAAGCCACTGCCCGATCTCCTGGAGCCTGTTAAGGATTTCCCGGGCATGCTTCAAAGTGGCGTCGGGAACAGTATCTTCGTTTGAGGCGAGCGTCAGCGTGCCCTTTTCATTTTCTGGCTGGAAGCCAACGGCTATTACTTCTCCCTTTGGTTTTGAGATGAGAATGGTTGCTGTTGTATCAAGAATACGAGGGAGACCCTTATGACTCTCGAGTTCAGCCTGCTTGTGATGCAATGGTTGGTCGCTTGACTCCACTTCGGTCAGCAAGGCTATGAGGTATTCTGTGTTGCTGGCTGTGTTCATTATCAGAGGATCTAAGTGGTCAGGAGAAATAAATGGCGTATAAAATGAGGGCCGCCATTTTAGAAATCTACATGCGCTATAGACCTATAGATAGCGGAAAACCGCCACATGATGAATGAATGCTAGTTAACTATCATAAAGCATTCTGCCTTAATGCCTCAGTCGAGTAAATCACGTGTGCCCATACCAATTCCCATCAGCGACCCTTCTAGAAAGTAAACCGGCATCGCGCGGAAGCCCAGAATACCGAATCCATAATTTGGTTCAACCAACCTCAAACCTGACACAGTGGTCTCAGCAAAAATTGCCCAAAACCAGCTCGCGTGGCCAGTATCCCGAACAAGCGAGCACATAGGCTCCGACTTCCTATTCTGATCAGGAACCTCCGCTGAATAATCTATTCAACCAGTGGAACAAGTGGGTTAGTTGAACTTACCAGAAGTACATGATTGAACATCGTTTCTCCCCCACCTGAAAAATGGTCGAGAACTGTCTGTCAGTGAAAGGGCTCAATCGTGGTTCCGGATGGGTCAGATTGACAGCGGGTAGCGTGGTGCTCTAGAATAGATAGTATCCTCAGGTTCTATTATGGGTGATATAACGATGTTCGTTTTATCCTTTACAGTGAAGGTCTATACTCGGATGCACAGACGACAACTTTGCGCCGCACTAATGTTACCAGCAGCATTCATTCTCTGTCAGTACAAAGGAGTAGATTATCAATCAATGTTGCGGACAAGAACCGAGACTGACTTGATCCGACTCGGTCGGGTCCCATCGGCTCAGTCAGCGGGATTTTTTGATTGTTAGGGAAATTGTTAACGAAGATGCCACAACGCGTACTCAAAGAAAGTCCATAACTTCGCTTGGAAAACTATTCCTCGCTATGTACCAATATCTCGTTACTTTTTTTTTTTTTTTTTTTTTTCCTTCTTCTCCAACTCCTTTTCAAGATCTTGGCCTTTCACAAGGAAAAAAAAAAAAAAAAAAAGGATGATCATGGATCAGCCCAATAATGCATGGATCTGTACGTGTACGGGAAATGTATCGCTCAGAGACAATCCTCTGACACCCTGACCTATGCCCATCCTTACAATACAGTAAATTACTGTAATGCATCGGCTTGAATGCCAAACTCGGGAAGGCCCGAACGACCGGCTGCAGACGGGTCGCAAAAGCCCACTTCTGCCACGTGAAATAACAGAGATGCGAAAATATCGTTGGCTGTGCAAGCGGTCCTTGGCGTCCGTTCTGAGTTCGACGCCCGCGCCAGCAGTTCCCTACTAGCCCTAATGGGGTAAGTCTCCTGGTTGACAGGGTTGATTGATTGATACAGACGGTGCACTAATGTAGATAATAATGGTGATGCCTTGAGTATATGGATTATGGGATTCGTTATGGATATCAGATTATTATGGGGTGGGTTTATTGTCGACTTCCGTCGGAAACACTATTACCGATGATATTTCCGAAATGCTGACACTAAGGGCACTATGTACGAAGCGCTAAAAGTACGGAGTGTGTATGCGTACTCGTACACTACTCCAACAGGGGGATCCCTTGTTCCTTCAGCAGTACACTGTTCACATTGCAAACAGCCACAACGACTTTACTACCTGCTCAGCCGCCGATGATGAAGATCAGCGCCTTGACCAGTCAACGTGGCGGTCTGGCTTGGAGTACCCGCGCTATGCTACTTGTATGTAGACATACTCTGTGCCGCCCAAAGAAGGCAAACCAACAGGTTGCAGAGCAATCTGTACGCGAAAAAAGGTAGATCTTCGACCATCAACTAGTCCAAGTCCAGTACAGACAATCAGATCGTGGTAGATAACTAAACGGTGCAATCTGGTGTATATCAAAGTTAAAGCAGAAGGCCCAGAGAAAAAAGTTTATTGCCCTTAGCGGTGAAGTTCGAAGGGTAAAGACTTTCCGTGACATACGTCAGTTGGCTGAGGCGAAGCTTGGCTGGTCCACTATTCTAGATGTACTCGGGCGAGTACTGCAATTCTCAGTGTTAACCAGAGTAGAGAGGGAAACTCCAACTGAGTCGTGACGGGCATTGGTCGTGCCATGTCAAACTCTGGGAGATTGTCTTTTGTGCCGTGTCTTGTCAAAAACAAGGTTGGGCAAAGAGCAAAGTTTGCTTTTGAGGGATATACTGGCACTGTGTATTGGAGAAGGACCATGAATTCGACTGTTTCATGTTCAAAGCATGTCTGTCGTCCGTACCCTGTCTGTCCAAAAAGTATGTATCCGTTTGTGCACTTGGCGTTCACCAGTCACGATGCCTCCTGTTCTTTCCGGATACCACTAGCTGGGACTAGACATGTCCCGAGACATATCCCGGAGTTATCATCCAAGCCACGGAAACCCGACGATGGAATCTCGAGTCAGTTTAATGACACTTACGAGTTCGCGAAATGAAGAATGGAAACAAACAGTCGTAGCCCAGCTCCTGTCAATCAATACATCCGCGTTCCGATTATCCATCCTGGCTGCCTTGCCTGACTTGCCTGTTTGTAAGAGTAAGCATAATCGTCGATGCATGGGAATTCAGTCACAGCCGTATTAGTGTTGATGTCTCCTGCATATACGACACACCCCGTAGTAATACACATACTGTATACAGAGTACTATGGCCTGTCAGGAGAGGCAGAAAAAGAAGCAAGGAGACTAAAAACAAACAATGTGATCATCTGCCGCCAATAGTCTCAACAGCATATCTACTAACTATCACCATCTTCAGTTGTACAAATGACAAAGCAAGCATAGTGTTATGTTATGACAGGCCAAACTTCGGCAAATAGGCTGAAATGCTAGTGCCGACTGACAGCACTGGCCAATGATGCTCTGCCTCGGCTCGGCTGATGTCCGCAAAGGGAAAGCTCCAAGAGCAATAGAGTTTCATTCGTAAGCTGGAGACGTTGGAAAGCGTTGGCGGATCCCGCACATCATTTGCGCCCGTGTTATCAATAGTCTTATCTTCGACCACACTGACTATGTACAACTATGTATAGCAGGATGTGCACTATTATTCAGCCTATGTGCATAGTCGCCGCATATTTTATCTCCGACCACCCTATTATTGGTCCAGGGAGTATTAGTATGCTCATCCGAAATTTTCCCAGAGATGACAAGAAAAAGGAGGTACACCACAGAGTAGAGGGGGTTGAAAAGATCTGATCATGATCTTCGTGGTTTAGTTGCTAGTTTACACGAGCCAGGTTGCCAATCTTCTTACATGTACTCTGGTAAGAGCAGACTCTCAAGACTGGTGTAACTCAAGTCATCACCCAAAAAGGAAATGTCCTCGGTGGTAGGACACGATCGCCTGTCACCCGTGGTATTCAGGAACAGAAACATTTATCCAGAGTTGATACAGACATTTACTCTAACTCTGGTTAAATTCTACGTAAGCAGTCGGTTTTCACTGCTCAGGAATACTCGGTACAGATATCCCATGGAACCTATCCACACTATGGTACCTCGTAACCATGGACCCGTAAACCCAAGGCCGTGTTCTGGAAGAAACCAAGACCACAGTCACGGGCGATGATCACTGGGAGGATCTTCGGCACCGTTCGCGGGCCCCGTCGGTGGATCGTCGGACGAATAGGAGACCGGTCATTTTGTACTCTTTTAGTACCAGTAGCTAGGCGATGTACAGAGAAGCACAGATACCTGTACCGGGGAGTATAGTTGAGACGGTAGCATTAGGGACAAGGTTAAGGCCAGACTTTCCACGAGGCTTTGTGACGGTGTACGACCGAGGTGATGCTACTGTACAATTTCAATACTGTGCGACTCCTATTTCTGTAGTCTGTGGTAACTCTGCTGTAGGATCTGTAGATCTCCGGACACTCTCCGTCGCCCTGCTGCCTTGTCCCTGAACGGAAAATCCGACAGGAGATGTGTTGGCGACTGACCGGTGACTCACTAGTGTTCGGTATCGTATATGAAGTACATTGGGCGTTTTTGTTTGTGTGTCCAGATCCTGCGACTGCATTATTTATGCTACTATTGTGTACGGAGTATCTGTATGGAGACAGTAGCATTGTGTTGGGGAGGCTCATGAGGCTGGTTACCCGATCGGGCAATCAGGTCAGCGGAAGGATCCGCAGAAAAGGAAATCAACCTGTTACCATGTACATATGTTCCTCCAAGTCACATCCTTCATTTTTTCGATCACAATAAACAACTCAATAATGTATGTGAAGCAGACGACGAAAGTAAACAAAAATTGAATCTTTCATCTTGAGGTTGTTCGCTGTAGTCTGTACCGAGTACAGGTTCGGAATAGGGTACAGTGTACGCGTCCCGCACAGATCAGTTCCAGAACCATTCACCCAGGATAAACCGGATGATCCTCAAAAAGTCGTCTCCATAACCCTTTTTGGTCAGATAGATCTTGGTCCGTCCACACTTGACTTTTGTCGGCCGAGGTTTAATGCTCAGGAACAGTTGGATTTTTTTTTTTTTTTTTTTTTTTTTTTTTTTTTTTTTTAATTTTATTGAAGCCGTCGTTAATCTGGAAAATTTTGGGTTATCAACCGGGGCTATCGATTCATCGTGGTAGATCCCCCTGTTCTCCCGTATTTATTCAGAGTACTCCGTACGGGATAGTGCTACAGGATTCGTCAGTTGAACTCGTATACTACTGCTGCCCAGCTGTATGCAACTATCAAGATCAGAAGATCAAATGCAAAGTAAACAGCAAAAAAAAAGCAGACATCCGATGACCAGTCATCCGACCTGTTGCTGCACAGGCGATCCATGACCGCAGCGAGAATCGCCGTACTCCGTAAAAGCAGTCAGTAAGGATTGGGAATCTCGCTTATGCGCAAGATGCACGATGCATCACTTTGTTTTCTTTCTTTTTCTTATGCCGGGCAACTGGCCAAGCAGAAGTCTTCCGGGGTCGACCAAGGCTCTGGGCTACTATCTCAGCACACGGAGACACTTCCCATCAGGGCCAACACAGCCCACTCTGGATCGATCCCCCGCTTGTCAGGAGTAGGAGAAGTGAAAAAAAAAAAAAAAAAAAAAAAAAAAAAAAAAAAAAAAAAAAGTCAGGAGTAATCTTTCTCCGTATGAGCCTTCGTATAGGTATGCTTTTTTGTTTTATTATTCTTCTTTTCTTATTATGAGTTAGAAGCAAGTTGAGTTTCGGTACATGGAGAGTTACAAAGTTAGACACTCAACTGGGCATTGACAAGCGACTTCGATCCCGCTTCGGGCTTCAAACACTACAAACAAAAAGGGATCGTGCGGCAACAATTGCCAGAGCTTGCGCTAACCCTAAACGAGGAATCGGCCGTTGATGGGGCTTTTATTCATTTTTTCTGACAAGTAAGCCCAGGGCTGTACAGTACAGCATACGTATTAAAAAAAAAAAAAAAAAAGAAATAATAATAATAATAATAAAAAGAAAATAAGAGACTAAAATAAAAAAGAGAAAATCATCCGTGGATCTGCACTAATCCACTAACCGAAGTCCCCCCTCCATAATCCCCGGTAAAATAATTTCCCTTCTTAGATACAGAATACAATACGGACGGTGTACGTACCATGTGGGACCCACCAAGGCTAAGCATAAAAGTGGGACCACGGAGAGAAACCTTGCGACAGACCCATTCAGACTAACTGTATCGGGCGTTCTCGTCGAGCTACGCTGACAGTGTACGGTAATTACAAGTCATAAATTAAGCTTTGAAGCGGAGCCATCGAATCCCTGTCGAGAATACAACTAGTAAAATTACCGTCACAAACGTCATCTCCGGTTGTTCGCTTTCTGTCGGCGTCTCCCGCCCAGTGCAGTGTTTGATCGCCCGCTGGTGCTCGTCTAGTTATACTCCAAGAATTAACTTACGTAGATGGTTAATATTAGCAGAAACGGCCCTTTCGCAAGTCCCGTGGGACAATCGCCTCCACTACTCCCTCCGAACGCTTGTCTCTTGTTGCTTTTCCCCACCATTGACTATCCCGAGGGGGGAAAGTGTGTGTAAGAGGGGAGGTCTTGATATACCAAGTGGTACTTATATGACTGGTTCCCTCCATTCACTGTCAATTCCAGCCTCAACATCCAACTTCACATCCACTCGACAAAACACTCTATACTACACCCACCAACCTACCAACCTACCACAACCTACTCTACTACACCATACTCTCTACCATGGATGTCGCAAACCTGATCTCTCACGGGCCGGACCATTTTCCCAAGCGTCCTCTCTACAGCCCTCCCTCCTCCAAGTCCTTTAAGTTCGATGACAAGTCCTACTTCACGGCTGCTCCTACTCCTACCTCCTACTACTCGCGCTCTCCTCAACCTCCTCTCTCGCCTCCTGTTGAGGACCTGCCGAAATGCACCTTGCCCTCCATCTCGACTCTCTTCGAGGGCGCTGACAGCGCTGCTATGCATCCATCCAGTATGTTTACTTCTTAAAACACAAGGATCGCAGTAACTAACAAATCGCAGAACGCCAGAGAATGACTTCTCCTGACTCCCGCCCCCAGTCGCGGGCCTACGAACCCGTCATGGCTACTGTTCCCGTCTGCTTGCCTCCTACTCCTCCCATGCGCCCCGGCTCGACCTTCCACCGGGCCAGCCACTCTCCATCCGTCTCGTCCGTCAACGACAAGGCCCTCCAGCACCCCATCGCTCTCCCAACGGACCGCTCCTCTATCTCCAGCCAGGGCTCCATCCAAGCCGGCCCCTACGCCTCTCCCGCTCCTAGCGTGACCTACGCATCTTCTCCCATTGAGACCTCTGCTCCTGCTCCTGCCACCACCGCTGCTCCCGCCCCTACAGTCTACTACCACCCCAGACCAGCGCCCGCCATGGCTCCGGCTCCCGCCCCCGTGGCAGCAGCTCCTCAGCAAATGATCTCTCCCGTCAACCCTGCTTGGCAACACCACCACTACTTCCCTCCCTCCAACACCGCGCCTTACCAGCAGAACCACGACAGGTATATCTGCCGGACCTGCCACAAGGCGTTCTCGCGGCCCTCGAGCCTGCGCATTCACTCGCACAGCCACACTGGTGAGAAGCCTTTCCGCTGCACACATGCGGGATGCGGAAAGGCCTTCTCTGTGCGCAGCAACATGAAGCGCCACGAGAGGGGATGCCACAGCGGTCGTCCTGTTGCGACTGTTGTCTAAACGAACAAAAAAAAAAAAAAAAAAAAAAAGAAAAAGAAAGAAAAAGCACTGGTCGACTTCGATATCGGCTACAAACTATGATACCCCTTCTTCCGGTGATTTCTGCTCTGGTTTGATTTGATTTTTATTGAGTTCTTGATGATACCCTTGTCTGTGTTTCGATTTTTTTTTAAAAAACTTTATCTTTCATGTGTATATTTTTCACTTCTTGTACATTCTTACTTTTTTCGGTGAGGAGCAGGATATCACTGGGTGATAATGGGAGGAAAGCAAAAAATGATGAGTCCAAGGACTGATTCATGTTGATTTGGGGATTGATGATTTCCTTTTGTTATTTCTTTTGTTTCGATCAATCAATTGACGTGACATGACTTGAACTGAATACTTCGTGTTTGACTCTGTAGTCACCTGTAGACTTTGAAATGCCTAAGACTTATATCTCAGCTAGCGTTATAGTATTGTATAGTCTTGAGTAAGGAAGTGACGAAAACTACATCAGACCACGACATTTCAACACTTCATAAGTCTCATCTTCGTCAGCTATGTACAATACCAAGCAATAATAAATATACAGAAATAACAAAATATCGTCCAAAGGCGAGTAAGAAGAAACATACACCAGGTATCCAAAAATCAAACACTACAAAACGAGTTTCAAGCAGAAACACCATTAACCCTCTGAACAGACGACTCAATGACCCTCCCCTTCCCCTTAGCATTAGCACCGTGACCAGTCTTCACAGCCCGCAGCCTCTCCACCACATGCCCAAAGTTCAACTGACTGTAGTCCGGCGGCATATGTTCGCCACTGACAATACACAGTACCTTCATACCCGGCTTATAGGCCAATCCGCTGAGGAGTTTGGGCGTAATTAGGAAGTATTGGCCACCGCCTCCACCGCCCACGCTTTCGTCGTCGTTACTGGTGGTTGTGCTTGTGGTAGTGGTGGTGTGGGCACAGGCGATATCCACCAGGCGCTCGTGCACCATTCGCTCATTGCGCGGATCCATACCCTGATTGATTTCGTCGACGACGCGGAATGGGGAAGCGGAGAGGGACTGGAGCGCCATTAAGTAGAAGATCGTGCTGACTGCTCTCTCGCCTCCAGATTGGCGATGCGAGTCGAGGAGTGAGAGACTTTCGTTTTCGCGGAATTTGACGTGGATCTGGATTGACCATTGGTCGAAGTCGCTGTCGCCCGCCGTCCCTGTTGTTGTTATTGTTGCTGGTCTTTCGCCGTTCGCTGCGTCGATTGGTGTAGGCTCCTCGCCGGCTTTGTTTAAGGCGACCTGACCTGCGCAGCCGATGCGGGCAAAGGAGTCAGAGAATGCGTCGCTGATTCTCTTGACGAGCGCGTCCAGTTTCGGCTCCCATTTGCTGCGTACTTCGTTGATGGCGTAGTTGAACTCACCCAGTTGGCCCTCGAAGTCTGAGAGCTTGCTGCGCAGTTTGTTGATTTGACGCTCGCGCTCTTCGAATTCCTTGATCACATTACTGCTGCCTCCCTGCGTGAGCTCCAACCGGGCCTTTTCTGAATCAATGTCCGCCTCCAGCCGTTCGCTGGTGTAGTCTGCCAGCGTTTTGAGGAATTCTTCCAAATCGGGCTGGCGTTTGGAAGCCTTGACGACTGCGCTGGCTTCCTTCATCAACTGTTTGGCCGTTTCCGATGCCGTCTTGAGGTAGGCCATTGCTTCCTTTACTTCGGCCTGTTTCTGTTTCTGGATTGTGCGCTGTTCCTCGTTACGGTGCTCCAAAGTATCAGAATCAGAAATCGCCTCGATATGTCGGACTCTTGTTGTAAGGTGTTGCTCATGCAACTTGCGAAGTTTCTCGACCGCACGCTATTTTGGTCAGCTTCCGTAGACAGAAGACGTAGAAAGATTTACACGTACAGCGTATTCAATTGTCGCCTCAGCTTTTTTGATCGATAATCGATCTTGTTGATCCCGGATGCCACGCACTCTGGCCTTGACTCCTTCGGAGAAGCTCTCCATATTCTTCAGCCTGGCTTCATATTGACCTACGGAGCGTTAGATGAATGACAGGCGAATAAAGAAGACAGGAACAACAGACCGATCTTTTCAGGAATGGCCCTGAAGTGCGTATGTGCAGTTTGCTTGTCGGATTTCTCTCGATCAAGTTCCTCCTATAAGGGAAACGTTAGCTGTCATGATTGCAGGGGAAAAGAAAGAATAAAATACCATTTCGCGTTTAATGTCTCCATGCTCTCTGCCCAACTGGTCAAGTTTAGCTCTACCAGCTTCCGCCTTCTCATCGAACTCCCGAAGTTCATCTCTCAGAATCTGGATTCTTTGTTGCAATTCGTGTTTCGTTGATGCTTCAACAGGTTGAGTCGTCCAGGCTTGCGCCCGTCTCACTTGTCTCGTACGAGTACTCGTTGCACTAGGCCCGTATTCCCGGCGCCGGGAGATCTGATAGCTGTGTTTTCCGGACACCCACGAGGTTATTGTTCCATCCGCTATCCGATTGTACTCATCATCGTTGATATCGCGAAGACCGATAGGTGTTTGATGCAATCGGTTTTCGCTGCAGAGGAAAGCAACCACGGGATCTGGGCCGTTGAGAAAGTCCTTTGCCCAGCCGTCGAACCCAAATTGGCGAATCTCCCCATCCGACAAAGAGGGTTGGAAGCGGTCCAGAGGGACAGAGCTAGTCTTTATACTGATATCAGAAAGCTTCATGTCCATGCTTAGGTATTTCTGCAAAGTTCTGAAGTCGTTACGGCTCTGCGTCGTGAAGGCCAGGAAATCATTCTTCTGCATTAATGACTCGAGGGCATCGGCGTATTTTGGATCTTTCACAGAACATGAGACAATCGGCGGAGCAAAGACTTCTTTTTCGAACTTGTCTTGGTTGTCTAAGAGCCATTTGTAGGCCGCATACGTCTCGTGCGATAGGCTTTCGAGCTTCGTTTCTTGCCGTCCAGAAACAGAATCAAGGCTGGATAGCTGTCGCTCTGCCTGATTTATACGCGTCTTCCTGTCACTGAGCACCTCAAATATTGGCCGCCGCTCGTCTTTGATGCTTTCTCCGCGAGTTATAAGGTTTCGCATTTCCTGTCGTTTCTCCCTCTGTGATAGGGGTCAGCTAATGCTCTTGCTTATACCCACATAGTACTTACAATCCTCTCATTGTACCAATCAACGTCGAACTCCACAGGCTCCTCCTCCATTTGGCGTTTGAGTTTGTTGATGGATTGATGGACTCGGTTCTGTTCCTGCTTGTGCGTGGCAGCGGTCTTCCTCTCAGCCTCGATTTGTCCAGCCAGATCCTTTATCGAGTCTTCACGTTGCTCAATCTTCCTTCCAAGTTCCTTGGCTGAATTGTTCGCTTGCTCGATAACTTCTTCTTGATCTTTAACGGTGTCATTCAATGACTTGCAATAGTCCTTCTTCGCATTCAACACCCTGAAGGCTGGTTCTAGCTCTGCTTCGAGCTGCTGAAGCTCTTGCCTGAGGTTCGATGTATTTCTTTTTGCGGCTTCATATTGCTGGTGGTGGTCTTTGTACCGCGTAACGGGTTTCGAGAACTCCATCATCTCGATCTTTCTCTTGATTTCAACCCTCTGTCGCATCCGTTCAACATCCGCCCTCTGCATTTCTTGTCGGTTTTCGAGGTTCGTAAGCAGGTCCTTATCAGCCTGGTTATCCGTTTGCAACTTCTTCTGCTGAGCCCTCAGCTTCTTCAGACTCTCATGCCACTCGAGCATGTCCGGTCCCGCAGCAGCTCTCTGCGTCGAATGAAGTAGTTCAATTGGCGTAAGCGCGGCAAATTCCGCTACCTTATCTTGCGGCAGGAATTGGCAGAGGTTGTCGATTTGGATGGCGAAAGACTGAGCGAGTTCGTACACCTTGTTGCGGCCCACGGGCTTGTCGTTTAGAAAGAAGAAACTCTTGTTGCCATCCCGTTTGATAACTCGACGCACGACTGGGTTTCGACGGAAACGGGTCCCTCCTGCAAGTTCGATCTCGATACTGGCTTCTCGACAGCCATGCTTGACGTATTCACCGGGGTCTTTGGCGCGTCCTAAGTGCTATACAGCGGAAGCTTCTTATCAGCAATCTGCGACACAAGCAGGGGTATTTCTCATTCGTACCTGCGGACCCCATCCTAAACCTAAGCATATCGCGCACACCAAGGTACTCTTTCCCGTTCCGTTCGGTCCAATAACCATGTTCAATTTCGGACCAGGGAAGAACTCCGCAGAAGTATAGGTAACGAAATAATTAACCTTAATCCGCACAATAGAACCGGGTTTATAGCCATCCGCATCAGGCTCACCCTGACTCTGACTACCGTTCAACTGCGTAGCTTGCGTCTGAGTAGCCTGCATCCCACCCGTGCTCATGCTAGCCTGCGTAGAAGACTCCGACCCCTCATCTTCACACCCAGTATCCGTTCCCTGACCACCGCTCTCATCGCCCGTTTCGTCGTCGTCGTCGTCGTCATCATCGTGCTCCACAGGATGTTGTAATCGTCGGCGTTTGCTGCCAGTCGAAGACTGCGTGGGTGTGAGGGAGGCCTCATCGGTATCCTCCTCTGACCGTTGTCGGCGGCGAGGGACCGCCGGCAAAGAAGGCATCGTGTTAGGGTAGTCGAGCGGCTGCCCGGTGCAGCGCAGTGCCGGTGCTTTCAGAATCGCTTGCCTTTTTGAGATTGCTGCTAATACAGAAACGATCAAATGCGTCTACGCGGGAGACGCGACGCGGCTGTTCATTTGATGACTAAGAATTCCGATCAATACTGGTTACTTTTTGGGTAGGCGGTGTTTAGCAGCAGTTTCTTATTGCATTTCGGAGATGCGAAGGACAATCGGAAACGCTTGTCTACGTCGGGATTGTTGATTGAGAGAATATTTAAATAAAGACAATCTTGCAAAATGCCTATTCCCAAGAAAACACAACGAATGGTTCTGGCCGGAGCCGTAACGGCAATCACCATTGCGGGGTCCCTCTACGGTGCCGGGCTCAAGACGAACCAAGAGGTAGCCCAGGTACGATAAAATGCCAGACGAGCCGAGGGATTGGTTGAAACAGAACAATAAGATCCAATTGCTAACATGCTCTCTGCCGCATAGACAGCGCAGAAAACCCGCGAAATAACCCTAGACGAGCGAATTGCGGATCTTCGGCAAACACGCCAGAACTTGATGTTGAAGAGGGAGCTCGTTGAAAAGCAGATCCGGGACCTTGACATGCGGGTCGAAGACAGAAAGCAAAAGGGCATTGGTGGGCAATCAAAATAGAGGGACAGCGGCTGCATGATGGTTGATATGCAGATATGGTAAACGGAGGTTGGTTGTCCTTGCTCGTGGAGACATAAGCTAAGTCGACACTAGACCACCTCCATGAGACCTAAGATTTCGTCCCTGCTACAGTTCTTGCTCTTGAATCCGTACTATTGTTGGATCCGGGCAGATGAACGCCAAAGCGCGAGGCTTTTGAAGGACCGAGAGGCCCCAGGCGCCTGTTCAACTGCCCTTGATACAGGACTGCCAGCGTGCGCAGTTGACAGACATTCTCGGGTCCTTTTTAGAGACATGATTCCTGTCGACAGGTGACCGGACATGTCAAGCGCACACGGAGCTACAGGCATCGTTGGCCTTTTTTGAACTTGTATGGTATCCGCAAGTAAAATAACGAGAGAATGAATTAGACGGTCAGTGTTATCTATCTAACATTGAAGTATCTGGGTATAATCTATGTGCAAATATGTGAACCTATATATCCAAAATCCAAATTTCGTTTATCCCACTTTAGATAGCCGTTTTCAATATCAACGGACAGCACCTTAAGAAATTCATCAAAGTCGTAGCGCATTATTCATCCAAAATCCCCCGTGTAAGAGCAGCAAGACTAGCTTCATATCTCGCCGGATTGTGATCACTCAGCATCCCAGAGCCAAACCTCAGCTCTCCAAACAGAGTCTCAACATCTCGTATGAACTTCAATTGCACCCGTGTTGCTGGTCGTCCAAGCCGAGGTTGGCCGTCATCACCCAGGTTGGGGGTAAAAGCGTCCCGCTGGAGAACCCGCATTGTCTCCACGACGAACACCTCCCCAGGAGGCATGAGCTTGAGAGCGCACATTTCTTCGCGAAGACCCTTAAGGGTTTGCCACGCCCAGGCGTCTTCTCCAACACCGTCACCGGCGTGGACCAACATGGGGGCCTCGTTGACATGAAATTTGTTCACGATGCTTTGTCGCAAGCTCTCCCAGACTCGATATCGCACGTTGGATTTCGCGCCGGATGTGTCGCTTTTGAATGCTAGAGAGACAGCGTGCATGTCGTGCAAAATACCGAGAGAAAGACTCGGGACGACGTCTTGTCCGTTGACAACGGTGGTGATTAACCCGCGAGTTGCACGGCGTAAGAAAGGAGACATGACAGCAGGGGGGCCATATGCATAAACATGGATAGGACGTCCAGGAGGGAGAAAATAGTACGGCTGTACATTATATGCGCCGTTTCCGGATGGAAGCATACGCCGCATAACAGATTGGTAAGATGCAGTCACGAATGCTGTTTCAGCCGTTTCATTGACCGGCTCGGATATCATCGTTGCGAGGAGGGCGGCGACACCACCTCCCAAAGAATGACCGCACATAACCACCCCATAGTCCGGAAACTGCTCCAGAGCAGCCCTGATGGTAATCATGACTCGCCCACCTCCTCCTTCCAGGAGACGTCTAGCAGACGCGTGCATGCCCTTATGAACTTTCCAGCTCCTTCCCTGCCACAAGAGATCATCATAGTCGCAAGTCATATCGGTTAGGATATCCTCGAAGCCCCATGTCCCTCGAAGTGTCAGTACAACAGCTTTTGATTCATGGTCCACGCAAAGGAAGTGCACAAGTGGAAAACCAGTATCTGTTTCACCAGCTGCATTAGAACCACCTTCAGGGTCAACAAACGACGATAGAAGAATTGTTGATGGTGGTAGCCCTGCGTGGTTTGAGAAATCACTATGCTCCTGACTGTCGGAGCCTGAGGGAGGTGGAAGCGCTTGGGTGGTTTTGCGGACCCCCATTACCTTGAGGGCACTGGATCCATAAGATGCTAAAGAGAACCGACAAAAACGGCGGATATTGGACACGAAATGGCTTTCTGGAAAAATACCAGGGACTATGCCATCACGACTGAGCGCTTGGACTGTCTCCGTATCATCGTATGCACTATTTCTGGCACGGTGGGCAAGTATAAGCGATGTCTCCGAGCCTGCTGTCACCAAAGAATATATGCTAGGTGTAAATGTCTTGGACAGATGATGAAGAGAAGATGAGTTAGGGCGGCCATCATTGTTGACAGACACAGTCATATCTGCTTCAGATTTTGCCAAAGACAAGGAACTGCTGCTTCGTGCATGGTTTCTCATGCCCGCGGCCGATCCTGGACGCCTACCCGCAGGTCGTGCGGAATAGGCATCTGTCTGTGCCATGAATGACTCCTGGTTCTTTTCGCGAACTGAATATTGATCGTTTCTTGCACTTCTGCCGCGATTGACCTGCCGTGACCCTGGAGACGAGGCGGATTTCTTTCCAGGCGAATCTTGCAAATGCGACCTTGGTGCGCTTCTGTTTGCAGCAGACAAAGCCTCTTTATTGAGTGACGACTTTCCTTGGCTGGAACTTGACTTGGGAGCCTTTTTAGGCTGGGCCTCAGATGAGCGTACAGTCTTCTCAGACGGCGGTTTCAGAAACTGTTGCTTGGTGTCATCACTACTGTCAATAGTGGCAGGCTTCATTTTCTGAGCAAGCCTTGTTAACGAGCCTCCAAAACTGTCCTTGGATGCTGCATCCGGACTACTCTGAAATGGGTTGTTCGGATTCTTATGGTGTTGTTTTGGCGCGAGAATTTTAGCAGCCTTCCCTGCTGCTGCAGAGTTACCATGCGCATCCAGTTGACCTCCATATTGACTCGCAGAAGTGTCAAACAACGGTTGCCCGTTGTTTAGCGATTCATCATGCACATCACCTGTTTCAGGTCTCACATCTGCACTTTGCGACTGATTGAAAGCTGTCCTAAACACAACAGTGTGTTTAGGAAGACGCTGGGACTGACCAGCAGGAACTAGATCCTCGATATACTGGTCGTCACGAAACCTTTCCTCAATCATCGTTGTCCCAGGTGGCGGGCTGATCTCTGCATTGTTGTCATCAAAGACATCCACTGTGATAGTTCGTGCTGTGACTAGATCAGTCTTGATGGAGGCGTGGCAACCTCGAGGTAGCTGCTTCATGATGTATAGCCGAATGTCTTCCTCAGAAACCTGGTGCTGGTCTTCTGGCGAAATAGACAGATGAGGGCTGTCAAGAGTATCAACTATGCTCGAGCGACGCTGTACAGCATCGAACGACCAGTCGTCATCGTCGGGAGATATAAATGAAGAATGTCTGGGCTCTGTTTCCGCGCCGCCACTGGACGGGCTGGGGAATTCGATTTGATTCGTGCGGACGACATCTGCTCTCATGCCGTTGTCCAAAATGACTATGTCCCACACAGTCTCATCCCCGCCATTATCACGTATATATCGTTCAGTATTCTTCCTCCCCCAGCTTTGTAGTAGGGCGAATCCGACGGAGCCAACGAGAAGATCCCCCACTCCAATTCTTTCGGCATCGGGTCCAGGCACATTGCCTCTGAATTCCCTTCGAATGAGCGTAATTATAGCTGCTATCGCCCTTGAAGATTCCGTTGAACCAAGTATCGCATCGAGGGTGGATAAGAGAGCCTGGGACATATGCGCGACGGACGATAAGGTTGTCGACGAAAGGTGGAACGTTGCCGCGGCAAAAAACGACGCTGAAGTGACCGTTGTATGCAGAGTAGCCAACTAGAAAAAAAGTATTAGCAGAGTTTCACAAAAGAACATTCCAATGGTATATCACTTACACTCCGCTCAAGCAGCGACTCTGCCTCTGCCTTCCCACGCTCCCCGCCACTCCGAACAGCCACATCTCTTCCGGCTTTTGTCAAAATCCCTTCAATCATAGCCCGACTGAGCTCGAGCCCAGTCAACGTTGTGCTCCGAGCGCCCCTCAACGCAGCGCCCCCAAAAAACGTTCCTAACCGAAGGGAAAGCGACGTCGACTGGGTCACGAACGACACCAGGGAGGCAACCGGCCGCGGAAGAAGCGTGGCCGCACCCGAAGTGGCGGGCACATGGCTGGCACCGTCGTCCTGAACCAGATCCCTCGAGTCAGTTTCGAGCGCGACGGATTCGTTCGTGTCGTTGGATGTCGGGGCTTTTCTTAAGTATGAATAATTAAACATGCCAGTCAAGAGTGAAGCAATGGTAATTCAGCTCGACGGAAATTGGACATTGAGATACAGGCCTGCCTGTAGTAATGATATGTAGAAGTTCATGAAGTAATTGTGGTAGGCATGTCCCGTTCAGCCCCTTTTGACGCAGTTGTCAGAAGTTTGTTCAGGTTGAGATCTGGGGTTGGCATGTGATTCTCCGGTCCCGACAATTCGCTGAGTAATCCTGGTCGACACATGGCACTGCATTTCTGGAAAGTATCTACATAGCGCACAAGCAGGGATACATTACAGCATATTCTATTGGTCTACTCTGCGTACCTGATTTTGTGCCAGTCTGCTGACTATTTCACATGGATAACTAACTATATTACAACATCGCCATCCGATCACCAGGATAGTGGACCTTCCGGATCTTGCTTCGATCACATTCCGACAGCTCGCTGATCCCCGATAACCCAATGCTTTGCCACAAGTCCGCCAGAAGTCCCTTCATCACGGATTGTGCGCCCACTTTTCCTCCGATAGCGAGGCCATAGATCACCGGCCGGCTGACGAGAACAGCCTTGGCCCCGAGACAGAGGGCCTTGATGATGTCGACGCCGGTACGGATGCCAGAGTCGAAGAGAACAGTCATTTTGTCGCCGACTACATCGACGATCTCGGGAAGGACATCGAGGGAGCCGATCGCGCCGTCGACTTGGCGGCCTGTGAGTGTGAATATGTGAGCATCACATGCTTGAAGGGCAAAAGCTTGAATGGTGACATACCGCCATGGTTCGACACAATAATACCGTCGCATCCAGCATCAAGGGCTTGCTTCGCGTCCGCCGCATGTTGAATACCCTTGAGAACGAGGGGCCCATCCCAATGGTCCCGCAAGAAAGCTAGTTGATCCCATGTGTGAGGCCGGCCAGAGAACACCTGTGATGTCCACGATTTAGATGCCCCGACAATATCGTCCTCTATCTTGCTGCCTGATTCTTTTTCGAATTTCGAACGGAAAACTGGATCAGAGAAGCCCACCTGGGTTCCGATGCCACGAATGAAAGGTACGTAGGCATTATCCAGATCTGCAGGTCGCCAGGCCAGGGAGAATGTGTCCAGTGTGACAACCAAAACCGAGAATCCGTTATCTTTCGCACGCTTCAATAAGGAGAGGGTGATATCATCATCCTCCGGCCAGTAAAGCTGGAACCACCTCTTCCCGTCGCCGTTTGCAGCAGCCACCTCTTCGATCGAACTACTACTCGCGGTGCTGAGGATATACGGCACGCCGGATTTCGCACAAGCTTCTGCGAGACCTGTTTCCTTATCTTCGTGGAATAGACACTGAACACCCACGGGGGCCATGAGGAGTGGATTGTGATGTTCCTGGCCAAAGAGGTTTACCGAGACATTCTCATGGTCCAACTAACAAGCAGCGACTGGGTCAGCGACTGGCAATTAGTTGACGCTATGTGGTCAAGAGGGAACTCACAGCTCTCAACATTCTCGGAATACTGCATGCGTCAATCAATCGATCAGCAAGCCCACCCTATCTCAAATACCCCGAGGGAAAACACGTACATCTTCCATTGACGAAATGCAAGCCGGTTACTATCCATAGTAGCCTTCTCACCAGCTCCTCCTGCGACATAGTTGAAAGACCTGGCACCCAATGCTTTGCACGCTTGATCTTCCAAATGACGAGGATCAGTCGTGACAATGGGCAAGCTGCCAGACGTGGCACCTTGGCCGTAGATTTCGGCTTGGAAGGATCCGTAGTTCTCTGACATTGCGATAGCAATTGATTTCTCTTCTCTTGAATGGAATGTTAATGAAGATAGTTAGGACAGTAGAAGGGATTCTTTCCGGTCATTCTTATTGTTAACTTGTTAGCAGATGAGCTATGAATGATATCATCCTCCATATACTCCGTACTCCGAGTTGCACGTGACGATGTCTCGGCTTGCCGGTTTAGATGCGAATACATAGTACAACCTGGCTATATAAAGGGAATTCTCCTGGTTCAGATGTTGTGTACGGAGTATTTTAAGCTTCATTGTACTGCTCATCGCGACCGTGATGGCAGATATTCATGATCGTCGGTGCCGGCACACCAACGAACTCTCGGTATGCCGCCACAGAGAAGAAAGAAGAAGCAAGCGAAGAATGTATGTATCGCGAATCGAATCGAATCCGCACAAAGTTAATCAAGTGCCGTGATCTCGCATTCCAATGAGATCAGATTGACCATGGCACCTACCCCTGATAGCAACTCTGCTCTGCAAGGGCGATCCTGTCATCACCGCATAAGCTTATATCCCATTTGTCGATATATCATTGCCCAAGACCTGCTCAGCTCCAGCTCAGCTCTCCGCCAGCTGAAGCTTATCAACCCGGTATGTATTTGTATTTAGTGGCTGAAGATCTCGCATCTCGTCCGTCGCAATTCACCGGGCACGCCGCTATCGGTCAGTTTTTGGTGCGGGAATTGACTTTAGCGCTTATCTTGGATAATTTTGCAGCCAAGGAATCATGGCAGTCAAAGGCTAAGGCTTAATTACCCTGAAGAAACCAAGGAAAATACAGAGGATCTTTCTGACAACACTCCAACCGGCCATGGAGCAACATAGAGAGCCCAAGTTGGACGTCGAGTCGCCCCCGCCCGGGGTAGTATGGCGCGATGGGGACGACACTTCGGAGCCCTCGATCGCCCACGATGAGGCGAAGAGGGAGCAGAAGTTGATTCGCAAAATGGACTTATATATCCTGCCTTTTGTGGTTTTGTTATATTTGTTTAGCTTTTTGGATCGAGGTATGTTACTACGTGCACGAAACGAGATTTATATACTAACGTGACTGAGTGAATATTGGAAATGCCCGTCTATACGGTCTGGAGGAAGACCTGGGCTTGGTTGGGGATCAGTACCAGGTCGCTGTGTCCATCTTATTCGTCACATACTGTGTATGTCTCACCGACAAAACCCAGGATGCTAGAAACTAACAGGACATTAGTTGTTCGAAGTCCCCTCAAACCTAGTCATCAAAAAACTTAGACCTTCGCGCTACATCGCCTCAATTTCCGTCATCTGGGGCATCATCGCGACATTGACAGGCATTTGCCAGAGCTACGGCGGCCTGATTGCCTGCCGTGTCCTCTTAGGCGTCGTAGAAGCCGGTCTCTTCCCCGGTATGATGACCTATCTCACCCTTTTCTACAGCAAACGCGAAATCGCCCTGCGTACGGGGTACCTGTTCAGCAGTTCGGCCGCAGCTGGCGCATTCGGTGGTCTTCTCGCGTACGGAATCGGATTTATGGACGGCGTCAGTGGCCTCCGCGGCTGGCGCTGGATTATGATTATCGAGGGTATTCCGACGGTCATCATCGGCGTGCTGACGTGGTTCTTCCTCGCTGATGCCCCAGATACGGCGTACTATCTCAATGAGGAAGAAAGAGCACTTGTTGTTAAGTTTCGCTCCCGACATGCAGGGCATACAGCGTCTGCGCAAAAGTTCCACTGGGCGGACGTCAAAGACGGAGCTACGGACTGGAAGATTTACGCTTTCTCGATCGGCCAATTTGGTGTTGATACCATGCTCTACGGATACAGTACCTTCCTACCCACTATCATCGAAGGAATGGGACCCTCCTGGTCTACAGCGGAAGTCCAGGCACTCACGATCCCTTGCTACGCAGTAGGCGCCATCGCCTATCTGGCAGTAGCATGGCTAAGTGACCGACTGCAACGCCGCGCAATATTCGTCTGCATCTTCTGCGCAATCTCCATGATCGGATACGGGATCTTGATCTCAGACACACCCTCTGGAGTACACTATTTCGGCGCGTTGCTTGTCGCGCTGGGTCTTTATGTGGCTGTTGGTTTACCGCTGGCTTGGTTGCCGACTAACCTGCCGCGGTACGGCAAGCGGACGTTTGCGACGGGGTTGCAGCTTACGTTTGGTAATGTTAGTGGTGTTATGTCGCCTTTCTTGTATAAGAGCAATGAAGCGCCGCGGTATGTGAGGGGAAATGCTGTGACATGTGGTTTGGTGGGCTTTGGAGGGATTGTGTTTGGTCTCATGTGGGTTTATTATAACATTGTGAACCGACAAAGGGCCCATGGTGAGGAGGATGAGAATATTACGGGGATGACAGAAGAGGACATTCAAGAGATGGGAGAGAAGAATCCCCGGTTCGTGTATAGCATTTGATGCATTTTTAGAGTCTTCATTATGCGTCTTGATTAGATGTTAATGGAACAGAAGGTCCACGGTCAGACATAATTATATCTCATCATTATCTACCACCACTACCCAGTTGAGTGCTCAAAGGTATAATCGCTCAGTACTCGGGGTAGAAACCTCAATGGACGAAAAGCTGCAATGGCCATATGTCGAGCCATTTCGTTCACCAACGCCTTTGCTCTCACCGAGCAAGTCAACATAACTCTTACTTCCTTGAGCCTGATCGGTGCATGGGCCACCCTCATCGGAGAAGCGGCCCTCAGTATATGGACTGGATACAATAGGAGTTATAGCTTCTCCATCATCCTCAGAGCCCTTGCCCTTGCTCAATAATTGGGTTTGGCTTTCATTTGCTGGACCCTGCAAGGTCTCTTTGATGGAGCTGTGGTATCTTGTATTTAGTTTAGATGCAGACTGAATCGCAGATCCTCCATCTTCTGCCTCACTGCTCCTGTCCGCATCGTCGGTCCGGGGCGTGGAGGTCTCACCCCACATGACAGGCTTGAGTGCATGGTCATCGTGACCAGGCGGAGGATGACACGCAGCGCTAATCGCTGCACTGCAACTGACAGCAAGAGGCATATTGGTTCTGAAGTGCTTAAGCCCCATCCCTAGAATTGTGCACACCATCACAAACCCAAGAAGTATGGCGACCATAAGTGCGATTGGTGAATAACCACATGCAATCAGACGTTCTGTGGTAAGCCTCCCGGCCATGTCATACAACACGACTTCCACAAAAAAGAAGCTCTGGGACACAAGCCAATGTAATATTGTGTTACAGATCATTAGTGGGATACTGTATCGGTATGGAAGACTGAGGTAATAGGTCGAGCGCTGGAGTCCCTTTGCCCAGGAGACACGCAGTGGCTTGCGTTCTATGGCGTAATCATTGTACTCGGCGGCAAGAAGCATGGCGGTTAACATGTTGTTGTAGAGGAAATATGCACTCGAGAGAATGATCTGCGGAATATTTGCAAGGAGGGCTATGGATATAGTCCCCGAGCAATTGCTGGGGTTGTCGCAAAACTTGATTATTGAAGATGAGGCGATGCTGCCAAAGCCCAGCTTCCAGAGCTCTGTAGGCTTGATAGATTGGCCTTTAGCTCTTAACGTCATGACGCTCAAGTAAAAGAGAAAGCATGATACCAAGAGGAGAAGGAGGCAGCTGTACAAGTCAGAAGTGCTTATCAAGAAGTGACCAGTGTATGTACTTACAAGACGATTGTCACTACGAAATATAGACCGCCCACAGCGTCTCTCCATCGTTTTTTACCGGGCTGAAGTTTCGCAGGCTTGGATGGTCGTTCCCATGAATTCCGACCCATTGAAACAAGTTCCTTTGACAACAAACAGTTGCCCTCAGTGATTGTGTCAGGTCTGCTGAGGAAGGACGATATGGCGTCCCCAACTGTGAGAAAGATCTCCTTTCTAGTGTCACGAGCTGTCATGAACATGCAGACAATCTTGACGAAGTTGCATAGAATGACGACGATACATATTGGAAGACTAAATAGTAGCTGACATTCTTCTTCGACATTCTGGCTTAAGCAATAGTCGACCGAGAGCGCGGAAAATGAGTCAGCCCTAACGGAGTCCAACGCACATGTAGCTGCTGTATTTTGGATCGCAGCATCTTTCGTCCAAGAACTGTTCGTCCAGTAACTTGTATTGCCAAGTAATAACGGGTCTGACCATGGTATCGAGGATACGGACCAATCGCCAAGACAAGCCTTGTCGCAATCACTCCTTTTACATGCCCTTTGGCATGGGTATTTCTCACAGTTTCTTTCACCTGGTAAATCATCGTGGATGAGCTGAGGATAATTTGGCTCACTTTGGCACATCCACAAAAAAGAATATGACGAGTATTGTTGGGGCGAATTTCCCATGCTGACCCAGCGCAAGGAGTTATTGTCCGCAGTCATATCATTAGTGACCAGAATGAGAGTCCCTCGATCTGTAATGTAGTCGGAAGCATAGGTATCGATGCATTTCTGTGTATCGAGTCTTTCGAATTTTAGTACCTCAGAATAGAAAGTGGACATGTTCATCGAAATGTTCTGTTCAAAGCAACCTGCATGGCCATGACTTGGTGGGTTGTTGAAGTCAAAGTTCGCAGATGAAAGCAGGACGCCATATTCGCGTGTACCCAGTGCAGAAAACACAGTAGAATTGTACCTGTGCTTATGATTAGAGACTAATTGCGAGAGAGATGTCGAATACTGACAATAAATGAACCGGGAGGGAAGACATTAATAGCACTATCCATAGCACAACCCTCCTCCAGTCAAAAAAACGGAAATTCTTTATGCTGGACACACCAATGTTAAGCCATTTTCGCTGGGCGTGAGCACCTTCAACGTCCTGACGAGATGGCGAACATAGACACTGCATACAGTAATTACTCGCTGCCAGCATGATTGTACCGAGAATGTTAATCAGTAAGTGCAAGCCGCGCGCCCAGTTCCTTGAAATGGAGCACTTTCCCTGGTAAAGTATGGAAGAGCTAAAGTCTCGACCTCCAAACTTCGGATAAGACATGGAAACAGCGATGACGGTGAGAACGATGTTCAAGAACAAGACAGTGGAGGCAGAAAAAGCGCTAATGAGGACGCCCACAGCCCATTCGCGTTGTTGGCTCCTTTCCTGTTTGATCCTCCGGTCTATTCTGTTGACAAATCCTCGAGGCAAGCAGGAGACAAACTTGGAGGTCAGGGATGTGCTAGGTTCGTTGGAATCCGAAGAACGACACGTCCTACATCCGGTTAGCCACAGCAGTTCTAACCTGCTCAGTTAGATTGGAATGCCAACCGGCCCAACTCATATTCCTGAACATCTGTTCTACCTTTTGAACGATGCAGTAAGTGACCGTGCTTGGCACTGTCAAATGGCCAATACCAATGCCGCTTCACAGAGTCTGACAGTGAGAGTGGCTCGCCCATGGTGCGTGTCTGTTTCCATTTCCCACAAGCTCGAAAATTACGAAGCTGCGTCTCAGACCAGTGCTGGCGCCGCGAGGCTCTTAAATACCGTAGACTCAACTATACAATAAGGTTCTTCTTGCCAGACTTCAAGTAGTCATAAGGGATCCGAGCAACGAGGCTGTCAGCCTTGTGCCGCGGGGCAGATGTGCTAGCCTTTCAGCTCTTCTTCTACTTGCCTTGAAGCGACAAGGATCTGCTGTTGGGGTGACCGGATTGGTTTAGACATTGTGCGCTTTGCTTCTTGGCACTCGATATACGGGATATCCAGCCAGTCCAGTCGGAAATTATATGTGGCGGTAAGGAGTACACGGGTCGTTCCTGACGAGTGATGGGTGAGTTCTTCCAGAAGTTGCATCAGGGGTAATTGTATGAAGGAGGGTCACATGATCATACTGATTTGTTTTTCGTGCCAACGTCACGTGTACCAACCGGCCGGCTTAACGAAGTCAGCAAGAGATCTATAGACAAAATTGCGACTTGTAGGTGAATTTTATGTCTGACAGAAGGATGCCAGTCGTCGGTTGTATATAGCTTCCAGAATGTCTTCTCTTCTGACCTTCATCATCCCCTTTTTCGCGGCGTTTCTTGTTGTCTTTTTTTATAACGGCTCGCTGTCATCCCCAGTATTTCAGTTCCTGACCTCCTATAATCAGCATCCAATTTCACTACATAATGCGAGTTGGAATACGTGGCTCAATCCTTCTCGTGCTATCTCAAAGGGTAGCGGAGTATCGCGGAGGAGAGGATGGAATATCCATCACCATTTGGGCGGGAATGGGCCATGGGTTGAGATGATTGACGATGAAGAATTCAGGCCGAGAGGAATTCATCCCCCCGAGGGCTGTACTGTTGATCAGATACATATGGCATGTTCGTTTATGTCATTGGTCTCTGGATATGATGCCACTAACCGTGTTGCAGATTGCGCGCCATTCAGAAAGATATCCCACGACATCGGCAGGAGATCGTAGGTTGAATACCTTCGCTACCTCTCTGTGAACAGAGGGCTATCTCAAACAGTCAACAGTCTAACTTGATATGTATGATTTAAAGGTCATCTTGCTCTTATGAAACGCATCGAAGAGGCAAACGTACCTCTGAACGGCTCCCTGTCGTTCCTGAACAATTGGACCTATTTCACCAACGACCCGTCAAAGGATCTTAATCAATTAACTACCACGGGTCCCTATGCAGGCACGCTTCAAGCGTTCACCACTGGTGTCCGTTTTCGAACCCGCTATGGGCATATCTTGCCGAACAACATAAAGACACGGTTTTGGGCCAGTGACTCAAACCGTGTTATCCAGACTGCCAAGTATTTCTCTTCGGGGCTTTTTGGCCTGAACTGGGAAAAGGACGGGGATGCGGTATTGCAAATCATCCCCGAAACTTTTGAACAACGTGCAGATACACTGACACCCGGTGATACATGCCTAAATTATCTTGAGGATAATCTACAGGGTCATGATAACGGGGAGAACGTGCTGGCACTATTTCAGGGTACATATATCCCGCCAATTGCAAAACGACTGATTGAAGAACAGAATGGAGATCTCGGGATGTTCACACTCGCTGAAGTATACAGCATGCAAGAAATGTGCGGGTTCGAGACAACTGTTCGAGGATCAAGTCCCTGGTGCGATATCTTCACTTATGAAGAATGGGAAAGTTTCGCATATGCTCGTGATGTGCTCCATTACTATCGCGCGGGTCCTGGAAATCCCTATGCCGGTGCGATGGGCTGGCTTTGGTTGAACGCGACAACATCACTTTTACGCTCGGGTCCTGATGCTGGTTCTATGTTCCTTAGCTTGTGAGTGTGTCTCTTTTCTGCTTCCATACTGGTAGACTGATAAGCTCTTCAAGTGTCCACGATGGCGACATAGCCCCATTCCTTACTGCGCTAGATATCTTTCAGGACTCGAAACACGATCCAAACCTCCCAACCACCCATGTTGCAAATGACCGCGTCTGGCGTACGTCCTCTATCCTGCCAATGGGTGCTCGAATAACTCTGGAACGGATGACTTGTCCATCGCCTTCTTTGGACCAGGACGACACTTTTGTCCACATCAACATTAATGACAGGATTAAGCCGTTGCCCTACTGCAAATCTGGGCCTGGTGCTTCTTGTCCATTGTCAGATTTTGTCGGTCATGTACGTCGACGAGGAATGGAAGTAGGAGAGTTTGGTGAGGTCTGTGGTCTGGAAGGTGATGTTGGACGGATTACCTTTCTACATCAGGAAAACATCAACGATGAGTGACTTTCTGTGTATAGCTAGTATATATAACAGGATTCAAACGATAAATACCAAAAATAGCTGGATCAGAAATGACTTGATTACCAGATTCGGTATGGATACCGCCCGCGGGTGGTGAATTCCAGGGACAAACGGTTTATCCCGTATTTTTCTGGGAGTTCTATTTATTATTTCACGCAGGTTATACAGATTCCACTCACATTGAACGCAATATCAGTTGTAATGATCCGAATCCTTCAGATCTAAGCATTCCTAAGGCATCCTCGGCTAAACCCTAACGGACAACCAGCACTTCCCAACCCACAACCAGCCGAAAAAACAACCACAGCAAAATTATCCCATACCAAAATGAGAACAAAAGACAAGAATGAATACAGCCTCGTAGCAATTGTAATTCCATGAAGTGTAGCATATCCTTTATCCCATACTCCTCTGGGGCGCCAGTAGCAGCTTAGCGAGCGCTTCCGTTTTCGCCGCTCCCCACACAAATCGACTTTCTGTCGGGGAGCCGAGAGATGCGCATCATCAGCAAGTAACGACTTCAACCTCCTCCCTCTCTTCCTCCCACCCCAAGAACTCTTTTTTATATTCTTTTTTTAGCTCTTCTCCTCGGTTTCGACGGTTTTATTTGTGTACGTATTATTTTTCTCCCTATTTTGCTGGTGGTGGTGTGGTGGTGGCTCCCGTTCCCCTCCCCCCTCTTCTGCGGGCGCGTGAGGAACTCCCGCACCGCACATTTAATAATCAAATTCGGGCCTTTTGGGGGACCCTTCAACGTTGACCCAACAGTTTGAATGCGTTATTGACGGTTTTGTTTTTTTGCTTCAGAAAGAACCCCGAATCCTAAGTCGTCACAATGGATCAAGCGAAGTTGTCTCGGATGCAAGCTAGCGTGCGGATTGGTATGTGTTCTTGATTGTTGGACTCTCTGGTTGTGCGATTTCGCGCGGCTTTAAATTGTTGTATAGAGACATTGATAATGGCTAACATTTGATATTACTTGAATAGGGTATGTATTCAAACGTTTTCCTTCATATTTCTCTTTCCCGAAGACCTACAACCGTCGACCACGAAATTACCCGAATACCTGAAATCCCAGCGATCCACAAACAAAACAATCGACTAATGAATCAACAGAGGCAAGGGTACTCCCCGCCGCAAGGTCAAGAAGGTCCACAAGAGCTCCGGTGCCGACGACAAGAAGCTCCAGGCCACCCTCAAGAAGATGAACGTTCAGCCCATCCAGGCCATCGAGGAGGTCAACATGTTTAAGGAAGACGGCAACGTTATCCACTTCGGTGCTCCCAGAGGTGGGTTTCTATAATACACGAGTTGTGTGAATTGTGTACTGATGATGGGTAAAGTCCACGCCTCCGTCCCCTCCAACACCTTCGCCCTCTACGGTAACGGCGAGGAGAAGGAACTCACCGAGCTCGTCCCCGGTATCCTGAACCAGCTTGGCCCCGACAGCCTCGCCTCGCTCCGCAAGCTCGCCGAGAGCTACCAGAACATGCAGAAGAACCAGGCCGGTGGTGAGGGCAAGAAGGACGACGAGGAGGATGATATCCCCGATTTGGTTGAGGGTGAGAACTTCGAGAGCAATGTTGAGTAAAAAGGATATAACGAAACGAAAAAATGAGAGAAGAGAGATCATATCTTAATGCAACATGAAAGATGAAAAAGCACATCCGGATAAGAGGAGAGGGATTTTTTTTTTTTTTTTTCTCATGTTGGAACATGATATATTTTTCGTTTTATCTTCCTTTGCCCATTCTGACAATGACATATATGACCCAGTTCAGCGAATAAATCATACCAGCCACGGCTTATGATTGGCATTTCAAGGTTATTGAATTCTTTTCAGCTGCAAGTACGATTTCTACGTTAACATCTGGGAACGAATAGGACCATATGGAGCAATGAATGGAACTGAGCCCATGCAGTAGCAGCTAACGCCAATGCAAATATAATTCGAATCCCTAGACAACCTATTATGCATGCAATTAAATAGTAAAGACCCGCTTCGCAACTTCAAAAAGAAAGAAATCCAACACTGAAGAAGTCGGCATAAAATGAAAAAATGATGTTATCATACATAGTCCACGGGTATCTGCTGTTCTCGAAAATAATGAACCAAAGAGCCTAGCATTTCTGTTCTTCTCTTGCTTCAATGCGATATATAAGCTAGTCTCACGATTCCTCTTTCAGTCCACACATGTCCGTACCAACAAGTAAGTCAACCGTGTACCAGAAGCGCCAGTACACGTTGGAGTTGTCGTAATCGAATGTGCCGTCTTCGCGAAGCAAAGGCCCGTCGCCAACGATATCGCCTGTGAACCAACTGAGGATCGGGATCGACCGGACGACACGCTCGGTAACCGTCGGCTGAGGAGGAAGGGCTTCAGTCAACGGTCGAAGTTTCGTCCGACGCACTGTCGGGATATGTGTCATAAACTCGGATTCTGGTTTGGGTTCTTGGGGTTGAGGCTGAGGCTGAGGCTGAGGCTGGGGTTGCGGTTGAGGTTGAGGTTGAGGTTGTTGTCGTTGGTGGAGAGTAGGGGTAGCAGGTTGCTCAAAACCGGTTGCCGTGGCTGAGCTTGCGGTATTGGTCGAAGAAATTTGCGACTCGTCGTCTTCATTGTCGATAACGTTGGAAAGACTGTTCACTGCGAAAGACCGCGGCAAGGTATGTCGTTCGTTGGCCTGGTTCTGTAGGAAGGTCGTCGAATGAGAAGTGGTCAAGGTTCGTGGAGCTTTACGGCTTGCCGCTGCAGACTCCTTGGAAATAGGAATGTCCTCTGCCGGTCCTGACCCATGGTACAATTCACAGTGAACAAGATGGCCGTCAATCTCCTGTGGCGAGAAGAAGCAAGCACGGTCCGCGGCGTTGGTAGAATCGAACGTGATCTTAATCCAATGGAAACCACCTGCATACCGCTTCGACTTGCGATTCGCATCGGCGGACAAATTCGCACGAATAACCACATCACCACCACTCAACATCTGGGAGTATCCAAAAGAGTTGGGATCGCTGCGCGGGTAATCCTCGCAAATCAAGCCTCGCGAAATCCTCTCGTATTTATCAATCACCTTCCACTCCGAATCCTTGCTCTTGTATCCGTAGAGTATGCATTCCGTCGCGACTTTTTCCGTCTTATTGTCGAGATTCGATGCAGATGAAGACTTCGGCAAAGTATGGTGAGTCTTTTCTTCATCCTGCTGTTGTGCGAACAGTCGTCCAAACTCGGCAACGTTGACGTTCTCTTTCTTCGCTGGTGTCCCGGTACGTGTCCGTGATCGTGCGGTTTCGTAGCGGGCATTTCTCCTTCGTCCAAACGGTCCGGTTTCCTCGGGTGGTCGTCGGGGGTTGCGGGATTCGCTGTCGTCAGAATCCATGTTAGTGATATTCGCGTGAAATCATAGGCGCCAGCTGGGACACTAAACAACAGAGTATATGACGGGTGAGATAAAGAAAGACATACTCTTTGTAAACATAACCCCAGGGCAGAATGTTTCCCTTCTCGTCCCGCGCGCGCTCCTCAGGCGGAACAAAGTGATACTCCATGACCAGGATAGGGTGTCACAGAACTGTTTTGAGAAGATGATCTGTCTCTTTGGATATTATAAGGGAGCTAGAGAGCCCGAGACGCTGGATTATTAAGGGGTTGGCACTGTGAATCAGTGCAGATCGGATCGTGTTTGAGCTGGCCTTGTCAGAGCAGGAGTGAATCGAAACTTTTGCGGCGATAAACAGTGCGTTAGCCAGGATACGGTCACGTGATTTACACACGAGCATGGCATGTCGGGCACCTATGCACAAACTGGCTACGCTCTTTTTCATGCAATAATTTTGCTTGTCAAATATCTCGTATTCCAACAATACAGTGGTAGATTGTAATTAACTACCAATCGGCACATATATCCAAACGTAGACGTAGATAAGTATTAAAGACGGGAGTCATGATAGAATCACAATTGGGATTTCTCCTCAATCTGCTTCTCAGTCCACTCCCAAAGCTTCCTGCCAAACTCGGCATCAGACGCATACTGAGTCTTAGCATGCGTCCCAATGGGAACATAGTAACCCCCATTAACCAAGTCCTCCCTCTTCACACCAGCAGCAAACAGCTGATTCATCGCCCCAGTCCGTACACTCCGGAATCCAAGCGACATGGCAGCAAGAGCAGACCTAGTGAGCGCGTTCGACGCCTTAGCATGCTCATACAGGTTGCTAGACACGGCGCCCGGATGAACTGCGACAGACAGGATCTCCGGATACTGGCGCGCAAGTTCCGCCGCAAAGAGGATGTTGGCGGCCTTGGACGCGCCGTAGCGAGTCCATGTGCTTGCGTCCAAAAGAGCGGGAGTGGATGTCATGACATCAAACGACGGAGCGGCACTGTGACCCATAGAACTCAACGTCACGACTCTAACATCCGGCGCGGGAGTCGCGCTCACGACAGTCTTCTGCAGCGTGGGCAGAAGCAGCTTCGTGAGCAGGAAATGGCCGACATGGTTTGTCCCAAACTGCACCTCGAATCCTTCCTCCGTAGTATCCGGGGGGTTTCCCATTGTCCCTGCGTTGAGCATCAAGATATCCAATCGCTCACTGTCAGAGTTAAACTTTTCTGCGGCCGTGCGGATAGATTTAAACGAGGCCAGGTCGAGAGGGATGTGTCTGATGTCCACGGGGGGGGAGACGGTTTCTTGGATCGAGGTGATGGCATCTTGCGCTTTTGTCGCGTTGCGGGCGCCTAGATATATACGGGAGGGACTGTGCTTGGCGAGTTGGATAATGGCCTCTTTTCCAAGGCCGATATTACCTATCCGAAGAATACTGCGTTAGTAGATGGGTAGGTAGAACTCCAGGGAGGAGAAACTTACCCCCAGTAACAAAGATAACCTTCCCGGTAAGATCACCAATATCCCTCTGCGGATCAAACGACGACCCCAAAGCGCCAAAGGTAAGTTCATTCAACGTGGGACCAACACTAGAGAAAAGATCCCTAGGATGGCGAAGACCATAGGACGCGAAACCGAAGACAGGACTCATTGCGCCGGACATTTGCGAAGACCTGGATAGATAACAGATATACCAAAAGCGTCAAGATAGGAGATATGCGGTTCAACGGCACATTATCAGGATAACACTGTAGATATAAGAAGTAGAGTATAAATTGACCGAGGCATATCGCCGACGTGAAGAAAGCTAAAGCGATCTGCCAGGGTGATCTCCACCGCAGAACGAACAAATGATATTCGAACCCGATGTCGTGCAGTCAGCCATCTCTGTTCAAGGATGAGCGTTCAGTAGTATTGTTCCAGAGTCTGTCGGAGTCAAGGGTTCGCACAGAACAGAGAGAGGCATGAGTGGGAATCATATGATCGGCGCCAAGAGGTTTTCAGCTGACTTCCCAAAAGGGTTAGTGGGAGGTCGTGATAGCACTGCGACACAGCTGCATCTTGAGGATACGCGCTGATAGTCATTGTGGCTAGTTCTCATGCTCGAGTGATACAAAGATAAGAGAGATACCTGTTACTCGAGTCAGTGACAAGAGGGACAGATCCATTTATACCCATACCGTCGGAACACCACCTACCAATATCAGCTGCCCAAGCACCGAAGCAAGATGAAGTTTCTCTGTCTCCATGGTGCTGGCACCAATGATGAGGTACGGCCTATTATAGGGCTAATTCACATTTTACATCAAGTACTAATGGATTGATAGATATTCGACCTCCAATCTGGTATGCACCATACAATACCCATAAACACAAAGACCCCAATGCCAAAATGTAATCCTAACCCCAATCAGGCGGAATACGCCACTCCCTAGAAGAAAACGGCCACACGTTCAGATTCATAAATGGAGGAGTCCCATCCAACCCCGAGCCTGGTACATCACCCCCTCCCCCACTGTCTAACCCTAAACATATCTAACAATCACAGAAATCGCAAGCATCATGGACGGCCCCTTCTACACGCACTACACAGCCAACGCACCCCCAGGCCCCACCCTCTCCACAGCCCTCCAATACACCCTCTCCATAATCGAAAAAGAAGGCCCCTTCGACGCCGTAATGGGCTTTTCGCAAGGCGCAGCCCTCGCCTGCTCTCTGCTAATCAACCACTCCCAAACCCATCCCAACGAAAACCCGCTGTTCAAAATGGCCGTGTTCATCTGCAGCGCGACGACGTGGGATGTGAGTAATGGGTTGGAGGCTTTACAGCCGACTCCAGGGGATTATCCCGTGGGGATTCCGACAGTGCATATTGTGGGGAAGCAAGATCCGTTGTATGCGGAGGGGAAGAGGATGTATGGGTTGTGTGAGCCTGGGAAGGCGGTGTTTTATGATCATGGGTCGAGGCATATGGTTCCGTTTGATTTGGCGAATACGGAGAGGATGGCGGGGATTGTGGAGGAGATGGTTGAGCAGGTGGAGGGTCTATAGATATTATTATACAGAGAAACTTGGTTGGTATATACGGGCATTGGTTAGATAGATCAAAGACAGATATGCAGCAAATGAAGCGTTCATATTCCATTCGTAACTTTCCAGGTCTGTAAATGGCATATCCAGGAAGCAGTCTATTTAATCCTCCCGTTTCTTTGAAGCCCCCGGCTTACCAGAGCTAAACTTAGCCATGAAAACCGCTAATAGCAAAATGACTATACCCAGAATAATACTGTACGTTATTATCGGTGTCCCAGCCCTATTTCCCGTCTGCATATTGCCGGAACCATCGAGTCACAGCCCCGCAGTCTCTTCAGCAGGGAGAACCTTTCCAAGGAACTGCTCAAGGTCTTCAATCTCCGCCGGATCAGCAGAGTGAGGAAGGTCACTGCAATCAGATTAGCCACAATCCTGCTAACAAACAATAATCCGGTAAAAACTCACGGGTAAGAACGGAAGCTAACATCCTCCATCCCCAACTCCTTCATCGCCTTAGCAGACATCTCACCAAACGAATGCGGCACAATATCATCATCAAGACCGTGCGCAAGGAAGAACGGAGTCTTCTTATTCGGCCAGTCCTCAGCGACGTAGTTCTTGATCCGGTCACTCAGAAGCAAGTAGCAAGAAAGACCGAAAACACCGCCCAGCTTCTCCTTGTTCGTAATGCCCGAGAAAACGGACATGGCGCCTCCCTGCGAGAAACCACCGAGGACGATCCGCGATGACTTGATTCCGTTATCGACCTGTTCCTTGATCAGGGTGTTGAAGTATTCGCGAGAACGCAGGATGCCGGGCTCGTCTTGGGTGCGGATGGATTCTTCGAAGTCGAGCTGTGGACAACACAGTCAGTATCAACTTCCACAATACAATATAACAAAGGAACTCACATCACGACCAAGCTTGCTAAGATCATACCACCCCGGCATGCTCATACCAAAGTTCTATATACCCGATTATCCGTTAACCCAGCGTGCTCCCCACTTAACCAGCAAGCCGGGTCTGCAAACATACCACTGTAATGGGAATCATAGGCGCATTAGGGAAAATGAAAGCGACTTCATCGAACATGCCACGACGGCGCCAGTTTTGGGCGAGGGACATCCTGCATAGTTTGACGTAAAGTATGAGCATCGCTATTCCATTGATCTGCGGTCGTCGATATAGGCAAGATAAACGTACCATCCAGCGCCACTATTCGGAGAAAAGAGTCAGTCAGCAAAAATCCTTCGAGTTCTCTATACAAAAAATGAAAAACCAACCTATCACCCAGACCATGGGCCATAATCACCGTCGCGGTGTGTTTCTTGAGCGCGGGAACGACATAGGGGGCGCGAGGTGGCATTTTCGCTTCTCAATTTGGTTCCGAGTTTGACTTCAAAGTGTGATAATGAAGGACAAAGAAAGAAGAAAAAAAAAAAAAAAAAAAAAAGACGAAATAATTTGTCTAGAAAAATGGCAAATAAAGTAGAAGAAGGTGCCTGGATTTCCCCGCGATTCTGCCGCCGAGCTTGCGAGTTAACTATCTGCAGTCTCGCCGCCTTCTATATCAGGACAACGCCAGTGAAGTAGGAAAATGCATGTCGCATTATTTTTTGAGACGTTGGACTCCTGGGCTTACTTGATGTTTGATCAGGGTATAAAGAAGGTATGGTGCTGTCGAAGTGTTGGTCACCATTCGTCGCGATTATGGCCTTAGATCCCGAAGGAGATATATACAGGCGGCTCATGATAAGCATTTTATAGAACATCACTGTCCAAGTTCATGCAACTCCTTCTCAACGGTCTCAATAACAGCCGAAACTAATCCTTCCTCGACAACACTTGTCTGCCACGAGAACGCCAAAACCAAGCACCCATCACCACCCGAAATGACTGAGATCTCAACAGCGCATCCCGTAACACTAGCACACTGAGAGAAGATCATGCGGCCAACCTGCGGTTTTGAAGGATCGTCATTCGATTTGAGACCGGGTGCAAAAACGCCGATATTTGACAATTCGAAACTTGATCCCCGTGGTTTTCCTATCTTGGATAGGAACAGCTCTTGATGGATGTCGTTGACGTATTTGAGAAGATTTGGCGAGGCGTTCGTGCCCTGGAGGCTTAGGGTGCTTTCTATCGTCCTTCGAGACCGTTGGGCTTCGTTCCAAGGAAAGGAATCCACCAAGACGCTGTCGCGTGAGTAATATTCATTGTAATCCTGTATCCAGACGCCTATCGAATCGTCGTTGACGATGTCAGGGAGGAATTTCCGGGAGGAGAGGGGACCATCGCATTTGATCTGTGTGAAAGTCTCGGGGAGGTGTGTGAAGAAAGCGCGGGAGATGACTGTCTGCAAAGCCCCGGTGATCGTAGTGTTGTTGCGACGACAAGCATGCCTGAAAGATGTTGCGAGGGATTTGGGAATGACAATATGGCGCATTTGCGTCTCAAGTGGGACACGAATCTCTGAGCCAGTCCACAGCCCAGGATCCCTCCAGGACCAAACCTTCGCTTTGAACAAGGTAGTAGCAAGGTATGGGATGGTGAGGGTCATGGGATGAATCTCTTCGATGTTCGGGAGAAGTGGCATCGTAGGCGAGGGAATCACTCGCCTTGCTCCCGTTGGCGATTCAGTAGCTGCATGCAACGCCTCTAGGAACGTCTTGTGGAAAGTTTTTCCAGAAGTACCGTCACCAACAGCATGATGGAATACAAAAACCGCCGTAAAACGGCGCTCATTCCCCGCATCAAGCAAAACACAAACCCTCCAATACTGAAGCGGCGGAGAAAATGGTGTATTATGCTGGGTATTGATCAACTTCCCTAGTTCATCGTCTTTCTCATCTTCACCTGGAAAAGATTGGCTGCGTGTTTGAAAAGAGACACAACGCTCTAAGTCGATCTCTGGAAGACGCGCCCAATAAGGCTCCTTCGTATCTTCACCAATAGGAATGGCGGAAAGAATCGGATGCTGGCCAATTGCTGACTCGCATGCTCTGTATATGTAGTCTTCTATCGAAAGAGCGGACCCAGGAAGTGTATATGTTGCAGCAACTGCGACATTGTAGTAGAACCCGAGGGGGTTACGTGCGGTGGAGTATTGCTCCAATCGACCTGATACCGTCAGTCGGGACAATCAGAAGCAATAACCACACTACTTACCAACAGGCCGCAGTTTTTCAAGCTGGTTTATGTCCATATCTGACAGTTGAATGTACAAAGTACGGATGTGGAGGAAGCCAGCTGCACAGCAGCGGGAGGAAGCGAATATATATATATAAACACGTGACTCATCGAGATCAGAATACGAGAAGGAATATATACTCTAGTCTATGTACATGGTATGGACAACTTAATACAATCATCATCACTCGTACAGCATAACTTTTTGCCTCGCCCACCGTCTATGAAAAACACCCGGGAAAAGAGAACCGAATCACAGCACCGCCATACCACCCACAACAGCCGCACCAAGCATACCCCAAGCAGCAGTTTGCAAAGCGACAGCACCACCTGTGGATGTCGAGGCCGAATCCGAGTCCGAGGTCGAAGAGCCGCCGCTCTGTGCGCCGCCATTGGCAGTAGACTCGTTGGCGTTACGCTGGGCAGCTTCACCGGTGAAAGGCGCGGCAGCGACGTTGGTGTTGTTTTTGCAGGACGAGTCGGAGTAATCGGTGTTTGAGGAGAATTGGATATCCGCACACTGGTCTACTTAGCATGCTGGTCTCAAGATTGGTTGAAAGGGCAGTTGAGACATACCGCATAAAGACCCCCGGTAGGATCACCATTGCTCTGAACCTGCACAGTGGCATTCATGCCATCTGTGACATTGACACCCAATGTGTCCTCGTCAAAGGAAACGTGCGGGATACAAAGCGAGCCTAATCCCCGTGCGCCAAAAGTTGGCACCAGCGTAACATTGAAGTTGCTACCGGGGTCATTGCCCAGAGACAGCAGCACTTCGAAAGCAGTCTGCGTGTGGCCCATTGTCACGGCCACAGGGAAGGAACCATCCGAGATGGAAACCTTGGTGCGTTCAGACGATTGAGCCAGGCCACCGCAGGGGAAGGTGGTCATCCTGTCCTCATTTTCACCACGGGGAGTTGGGTAGTCGAGTTTGAAGTGAGCGGCCACGAGGGGTGCAAGGACTGCGAGGGAGAGAATGGAAAGCTTCATGGTTGCAGTGGTAAACAAGGATTCCGTGGAAGCTCCGGATATTGAGTGAGAGAAAATATGTAGGATATATAGAGTAGGAGCAGGGAAAGAGGGAGAAAACCGGGAAGGTCTTTATTACATTACTACAGAGCTCTAGCTCCAGATCCAACCGGGTAATGGCCCCGAAACAAAGACCATAGAACGATAATTGCATGATATTACTCCCGCAGCCCTACTATAATACATGGACCCTGCATAGATACTAAGATCCATGCTGAATAAGGGAAACCGCCCAAAAGAGCTAGAGTTAATCAAAAGAAGTTCGAAAATGTGCTCAATCATGCGCAGATCCACTCATTCCGATGGAGCTTCCCGCACTAATTGCGGAGATTCGGTGGGAGCCGGATAGCCGACACTCGCGAGGACATGTCCGTTTTGGGATGGGCGAACCGACAGCCCGACAGAGTCGATTGCCTATTCTGGTGGGAGATAGACAGATAGACAGGTCCATGCAGTGAGTTTCGGCACGTGTGTTGACCTGGGGTTCTATGACGCTGATCGATATCAACTCAGTTCGAACACTTTTGTTTCGTCTTTACAGAACAAAGTGTACTCCATAGAGTCATGCTGAAGCGGCGAGAGTGCAATGTACGTATCAAAGTATATACATTATGTCGCAGATATGCTATATGTACAAGGTAATAACAGTAACCGAAACAGCTGAATCTCATCGTTTGCCGTGTCTCTTTTGCTGACCCAGAACGCCCTATCCCGAACTCCAACAAAGCCCGTAAATTTGTATATAGAAGAAATTGGAAGAAGAAATCGGATCAATGGTCGTGATCATTCCATTGAATGTATCGTCCCACAGCCAATTCCCCCAAGAAAGCACCGCCCAGCACGGAACAGAAGTATCCTACGTTCATCGTCATGACAGCCAACATCCTAGAAGCATGTGTCAGCAAACATCCCTTGCGTGTGCATTCTTAGAATCAACCACATACAGTAAATAAGACACTCCAGTAATACAGAGGTAAATCAACGCCCGAGGAAGGTCCACGCTGAACCTCCAAGGCAACGGCTCGTTTGTCACCCGACGCACCACCTTAACCGTCTCCTCCACGCCCTGAGGAGTCACCAAAGAAGCAGTCTTTGCGTCCGGGTCAGATTCGATACGTCCGGCTTCGGCAGTCTTTCCTTGGACAGCGACATAACGGCGGTTGAGGTGAGCAGCTGTCCATCGTTGTTCCAGGATGGCTTTAAATGCGACGAGACATCGTCCGATGATGGCGAGGGCAATAAGAAAGATGCAGGTTCCGGCATAGGTGCCGCTGGAGGAGGGTGTCCAGGCATTGGAGAAAAGAGGAGTGTCGTGGTTGTTAACAAAGACCATGGCCATGGACATTGATGAGGAAGATGAAGAGTGGTCCATGCCGGACATGCCAGACATGTCGCTGCTTCCCATATCCATGTCCATTTTGGGTAGAGGGATCAATGTAGAGAAAGTGAGATATTGGGAGTAATCGAGATGGACTGAAGAGGGAGAGGGAGATGAGAAGGAACAAAAAAGCTATAACGACGGCGGTTTTAGGGCCATTATGAACCCGGAAATACTGGCAGAGACGCTAGAGCACATTTCTGGAGTCTGGGCGGGGCGGATGAGCAGATTCCTGTCTGCGCGCCAATCACTGCTCTCCCGAGACCCGCTGGAGGTCCGCCCTCAGACCCGCCAAGACCCACACTAAACCCTGCGCGGATTGTGAGAACAATACGGAGTACGTTATGTACCGTATTCATAATTAGTCACTGCATCATTTCATGACTTCTTTTCCTCCCCCTCCATCCTCTCTCTGTTACGACGAGAAAGACATACACACAGCATGTCCATGTCCATGTCAATGGGAGGCATGTCCGGCATGGGCCATATGTCTATGGGTGCCGGCGTGCCAAGCCCTTTCTATCTCCAGAGAATGTACTGGGCAGTGGTAGGAAGTGCTATAGGAGCTGCTGCCGTTGTCAATTTCTTTAATTGGTTTCTGGCTCGCCAGAGGTAGGAGCTGGCATTCTCCGGAAAAGTATACTGGCTAATAACTACAGAATGCGAGATTCGACCTATACTCCCGCTAGACCCAAATCCCTGTTATTCGTATTTTGCGCCACTGTCACAGCATTGGTGCGCGAAGCAAGCTATGCGACTCTACCTCCGTTATCTCTCAAAGGCCGGACCTTTCACTTTGCTCCTTTGGGACCGGTTGCCATCATCCTTACCAACATAGTCACGCTTATGGTGCTTTGCTTTTACAAGTTGGACACAACAGACCAGTGGAAATGGGAAGACGTGGGCTACCGCACGGGATTCATCACGATTGCGCAATTGCCATTGATCTTTCTGCTAGCAGGAAGACAAAATATCATTGGATATTTGGCTGGCATGGGCTACGAACGACTCAATTGGTTTCATCGATGGGTCTCTCGGATTCTATGGCTGACGGCCACGATTCATATGGGCTTTTGGTTCCGTGATTGGGGCCAATACGACTACATTACATACAAGCTGAAGAACGATGCTCTGGCGAAGCGTGGATTTGCGGCATGGGTCATTTTGAGTTTCATCGTCATTTCATCCGCCGCCCCCGTGCGGAATATAAGCTACGAGATCTTCGTTTTGCAGCATCTGGTCACCTTTGTGGGTTTCATAGTTGCAGTATGGCTTCATGCTCCGAGTGAGGTTAAAGCCTGGGTGTGGATCCCTATTGGACTGCTGATCTTCGATCGCGTTGCACGATATACATGGGCTACCTACGCTAATCTGTCGATCTTCCACCGTTCCGTCAACTCCAAACACCCACTCTGGGCAAATCGCGCCTCATTCACACCGTTGCCAGGGAATGTGACTCGTATCACGATTGAGAACCCTGGTATTAGCTGGAGGCCGGGTCAGCATGTATTCCTCACCTGCCACTCCGTTGTGCCGCTGCAGTGCCATCCATTCACTATTGTCTCCTTACCCGAGGACAACAAGATGGAATTCTTCGTCCGCGCAGGAAAGGGCGGCACGAGTAGATTTTTTCGCTACGCATCCAAACACCATAAAACCCTTGGCTCTGGCGAGATATCGCCACAAAAAGGGGAGCGCACCGTATTCATTGACGGCCCATACGGAATGCACAGGCCACTCCGCCAATTCGACTCCGTCGTTTTACTAGCAGGAGGCACGGGTACGACATTCATAATTCCCTGTCTCAGGGATATTGTGGCGGCATGGAAAGGAGAGTCGCAGCAACCGGATTCCAAAACACGACAGGCCGCGACCAAACGGATCCGATTCGTGTGGGTGATCAAATCACGCGCTCACCTGAGCTGGTTTGACTCGCAGTTGCAGACAGCGCTTGCAGCCGTCGACGAGTGCCGACGCAGTCAGCCGGACCTCATAAGAGAAATAGAAATGAGCATTTACATCACATGTGATGAAGCGCTGGAGCCAACCACCAACACAATGGACCGGACCATATGCTCGCAAGCTCAACCCGCCACCCTCTTTATTGCTGAAACGCATGATGAAAAGGGGGGAATAACCCAAAAAGAGGACAACGTCACGGTCCAACCGCTCTCCTCCAGCTCATCCTTCTCCAACCAACCAGCAACAGGCTGTCTTCCAAACGGCGGTTGCTGCTGTACAGCCCGCGTCGAAGACGAAGACGAAATCACCGAACAACACCGTTGCACCTGTTCCGGACACGCAGCTGTCCGTACCAGTCCTGTCATTAAAAAGAAGACTGACGAGAAAGCCATATCACCAGCACAAAACACCATCCCCATCCTCTCCGGCCGCCCACAACCACGGACCATCATCCGGAAGGTATTGGAGAAAGCCGAAGGCGAAAGTGCCGTAGTTGTTTGTGGGCCACGGGGGCTATCAGATGATGTTCGTCGGAGCGTGGTGTCTCTTAGTGATGAACGGGCTGTGCATAAGGGGACAGGTGCTCAGGGGATTTATCTGCATGTTGAGAGTTTCGGATGGTAAAAGTTGAGTTCTGCATATACCTGGCGTTGTGTGTATTTGGATATTGTACGTATAATATTCATGAGAATGAAATGAAACAGTGTTTATGATGAATTCGAATCCGATAAAAAGGTTACTACTTTATCCATCCGACCTAGTAAACGCATTGAGAAGAGGATGGTAGTGATGAGAAAGGGTACCCCGATTGGATGTTCCTAACTAACTCATCCTGCAATCAAGGATACTCATCATTCCGTTAACGATCTTCCCTCTCCCTGCGTATGAACATTGCTGACTAGTGAGATCCTTCTGTCCGCTGAATACACGCCCTTGGCCATTTCAATCACGATACCGTATATCTGCTAATTACATCCCTCTGAGCTGCCGTATGCCCGAGATTTTGATGTTACTGATTTAACCCAATCATCCATTTTGGCAATGATAGTATTGTATGAGGCTTTCTGATCCCAAGAGAATAGACAAACTTGGACATAGGGCAGTGACGGCTTGCGCCTCAGGCAGTAATGCCAGTCATGTGACCGTGCATGCAACGCTGAGGAACCAGTTCGATGCATAAAGAAGCAGCTCCTTTGCTTTGAATTTAGCCATTGCTTAGACATCTAGTGCCAGTCTGGAAGCTTCTAATAATCTAAAGCTGCTTGTTGGTTGATACTAGCTGCACGACCGATATTACCCGAGGCGATGATGTAATAGGTCAACTCACCTCCAACCTCACCTCTGCCTGACTTTTACCTCGACCATCCATCAACAACACCACGACACTACCAGACCAATTCTAAATCAATTTCTCTATACAAACAGTCAAGATGTTCCGCTTTGTACGTCTCCCTTCACCCCTCCCCCACCCCTATTATTAACCCAATCCCCCCAATACCACCAACCCCTCCACCCCCAAAAACAAACTAACAACCCCAGCTCCAGCCCAAATCCCTCCCCCCGATAACCCTCTTCCACAACCCCACCCTAACCTCCTCCGCCCATGCCCTCACAATCCTCAAACAAGCCTCCACCATTGCCTCCGAAACAGCCACCGAAGACCAAGCCTCCGACTACTCCAACCACGCCAAGAACCAGCAGACCGAGTTCCAGCTGGAAGTCACCGAGGGCTCGCCCACGAACGACCAGCTCAGGAGTATTCTGGATTATGTTGCGGATAATGGGGTGGGGAAGAAGAAGACGTATGTGCCGGGGGAGATTGTAAAGGGGGCGAGGGATGCAGAGGATGCGTTGGCGAGGTTTAAGGAAGATAAGGAGAGGTTTGTTAGGCCGATTGTAGGTTTTCCCTTTTCTTTTACGGTGTTAGGGATGTGTGCTAATGATGGTAGACTGTTGACTGGAACGGTGGACGTGCCGTCATCGGTGAAGACGAGTCTGAGATTCTCAGTATGTTACGCCAGGTTGGCCAGTCGGACGTCGACTAAATGCCTTCATGATCGATCCATCGTGTTTCATAAATACCCTGTTGGATAGCTCGATTTACTGGATCTATCATACCAGTCTATGTATCATACACAATATCAATGCACTCAACTCCTGACCATGACCTCCTGACACTGAACGCGTAAGGTGAAACATGCATCGAATTAGAATGTACTCGCTCAAAAAGAGAAATGAAATGAAAACATGAAGATGAAATAACCTTGTCATGGTCAAACGAGATCCCGCTCGGTGCCAGAAGAAAGACCGAAAGAAAAGAAAAGAGGTAATGCCTAAAACATTGTTCCAAACGACCCATCCGTTGGAATTGGTTTTCGAGATGAACTTCGTCCTGCGCCTTCAATGGCCGGTTTTCGATGACTGCACGTTTAATTAGTATAACAGCAAAAAACATATAGAAGCAAAGAGCGTACCGGAATGTAAACCCAACAAACAACCCCTTGCTCATCTTATCCTCCCGCTCTGCCATATCCTCCAATGCTCGTTGCTTGTCATGAACCTCCTTGTACTTGGCCATGTCGGATTCATTGGAGAAATCGTCAAAGTATCCAGCATCCGTCTCCGAATCCAGCTCGGGCACAAACGGCGGGCGTTGGTCGCGAAGACGTGTAAAGTCGACCTCGTGAAAGTAGTCATGTGCATGAATCTCGTGAATATTCTTGAATCGATAGTCCTTGGACGCCACCAGCTTGGTGATAAAATCCCATGTTCGTCGCGAAAGGAAGTAATTCGGGTCCTCGTACACCGGCTTCCGTAGCACTTTTTGCCATCGTTTGAGGTTTTGCCAGGTCTCCTCCACTGTTGCGCCGGCGAAGGGCGGATACCCTGCTAATGCCTCAAACAGCATGCATCCCAAACTCCAGTAGTCCACTGTGAAATCATACTGGTCTCCTTTCAGAACTTCCGGTGCCATATAGTCAGGCGACCCGACAATCGACTTGGCGTAGTTAACCTGACGCTCACGCAACGAGCGATATCCTTGACGTCGTTCTGCCGCGGTTCTCTGCTCCATCGGTCGGCCGAAAGGAACCGGCGTGTTACCCACTTCTTCCAGTTTCACGCGCATCGATTCAATTTTTCCCGGATTCAGCATACCGGCTGCTAATCCAAAGTCCGTCAATTTCACATGGCCCGTAGAGTCAATGAGGAAGTTCTCTGGTTTGAGGTCACGATGGATGTATCCCAATGCGTGCAGCGCATCGATACAGCTGAACATTTCGGCCACGTAGAATCGAGCATGACGATTATGCAAGACACCGGCGTTGTTCAGTAATGTTCGAAAATCTCCTCCTGGTACGTATTCCATGGCAAGGTAGATCTGGTCCTCATCTTGGAAAGCATAAAGCAGCCTCACCAACCAGTCACTTTTTGCCGCTGTCAGAATATCACGCTCCGTAAGGATATGCCGGATTTCGTCTAGCTTGAAGAGTAACTTCTTGCTCATCACTTTGAGCGCGCACACCTCCCGCGTGTCCTTCTTTTGTGCCAAATAGACCTGGCCATAACCACCCTGGCCGACCTGCGTCAGGAGTTGGAAGTCATGCTGGCGGAGACGTGTGCGACGCTTGCGCAGATGAGCGCGCTCGCGACCGAGATATTTGCGGAGTGCGGGTTCGTATTCTTCGATCGGGGTATCGGGAGGGTCGGGGTATGCGGTCCGGAATTGGGACTGGCGGTTCCCACGGTTATGGACGTAGCTAAGGAGGTCAAAATAATGGTCGAGGAAGTCTGGTGCGGTGGGTCAATTGTCAGTCCATATGATCTCGGGAAGGGATGCATAAACCAAACATACAAAGTTGAGTCACATTGACTAATCGCTTCACGCGCGGGTTCTGCAGCTTCTCTAATTCCTCCGGAGTCAATCCACGCATCTGAACCTGACGTCTTCCGATGGGATCGTCTCGTGGTTGCTGGTAAGGCTCATGGCGGGAGAGGGCGGCGGCGGCAGGATTACGACCAAAGCTCTTCTGCGGCAACCGAGACGGTGCAGCATTCTCTTTGTCTTGGGATCTGCGGGTAGGACTGCTCGAGGGTTGATGGATAACACTTTCACTGAAATCCTCCATGGAGCCCTTGGCCTTGGGCGGGGAGAACATGGGATGATTGTAATGGTTGTAGGTAGCCTTGGGAGACGACTTGGTGGGGGACGGCGGCGCAAGCTTCATAGCCTTTTCAAAGACATTGGGTAAATCAAGCGATCCCGGGGGCATCCTATTTTTGCTGGGACTGCCCTGAGGTGTCTGCGCCGGACTAGTGAAGCCATTTCCTGAAGGTGTGGAGGGACGGTCGTAAGGTTCGTGGCGGGTGTGTAGCAATGGAGGAGGCTCTGGAAACCGCAGGCCATGACGCTCTGCGGTTTCGCGAGCGATATCGACGGGCATGATTGAGGTTGTGAATTTTCCTTTGTGTTCTTTCCTGTCACTCTTGTAACTTCGAGGTTTCTTCACGTGATAAACCGAGATGGCCCCTTGATAAGGGCGCGCAATAATCGCAACCGATCTCGATGCGGATCGCTAATGGGTATGTATAATAGATAGAATTGAGACGAATCGCAAGAAAAAGAATTTCAAATACGACAGAAGGTGAAAAAGAAAAAAGGCAACTAAAAAAAAAAAAAAAAAAAAAAAGTCGCAGGATGAAGGGATACGGAGGAATGAGAGAGGGAGGGGCGAGGAGTGGGAGAGAGAGAGAGAGGGAGGAGGCGGCGAAATGGCAGCTGTGGTTGGTCAATCACACCACCAGCCAATATTAGACTGAAGCCAAACACACGCAATTTGGGTGCAAAGGGGGGAGAAGAATGTCTTTGTGGGAGACACAAATAGGAAGGAAAATGAAGAAAATGAAAATTTGAAAGTGAGATAGGATGAAGATTATGACGAATACACAGAGTTACTGAGGCAGCGAAAAAAGCGTGGCGAGGAAAGAGAGAAAGTGTGGCTGCTGAATCGGGCGCAGCTGAGTCGTGCCTTCCTAATCTGGTAACGAGGCTTGACCCAACATAGAGCCGCAGTCCGATTGTGTCAGTTGCCAGGGCAACTTTCTATTGTCGCACTGAATAGAGAATGCTTTGAAAATGACTATTAAAGTACAATGGCAAACAAGTTTTGCAATCTCCTGTTTTCCCCTTCAAACAAACCTCAAAAAGCTAATCGACCCGGATTCAGGAACCAGTGCACGCGATTGGATCCTCGGGGGGACCACGATCGAGCTGGACAGCAATAAAAATGGAGCACAACTGCAAGTCATCGACCACTAGTTTTGTTTAGACACGGGATTAGCAGTCGTAGACGGGTCAGAGGGGTGGAGGGGAGCCAGATGTCGCACGATTACGGAGTAGTCCGATACGACGAGGCTAGATGCATTAGACCTTGTCTAGTATATTAAACTTCAGGCTTGTTTTTGCATTTTGTGCATTATTATGTGTGTCAGCTTCGTTTTATATTGAAGTCCGCGATCTCCCGCAAAGCCCGGTTCAGATCCGTGTTCCTTGGATGAAAAAAATCAAATTACCTGTTCGGGTATGGCCTGCTCGTGATCCATGGTCCCGCGTTTTGCTATGACGTATTATTTGTTTACGTAGATCTACACATACAAATTCATACTCAGGGACCATGGTTGCGAACCTATGGATCTGATCCATACGAACACCGAGTTCGGATATCATTGCGGCATTAACATCAATCACCTGTACGTATTACAGAGTACTCCGTATCCCCAGAGCCCGGAAAAATTTACGCACCCTCCTTAGCACGTTGTCCGGTCTACCTCATGTCAGCCATCGCAATCCCAAACAAAAAAGGAAAAAGAAACCCACATAAAACGCCAACCCTCCGCCCTCAGTCACAAAAGTTATCTTCGATCCCTTGGGAAAATAAAACACGTCGCCCGCCCGAGCCTGCACCGACTGCCCTGTCGCGTCGGAGATCGTAACCTCGCCTTCCAGGATGATCTTCATCTCGTCGTAGGTGTATTCGTAGACCAGTGGGGTGCCTCTTTCTAGGCGGAAGAAGCCGCATGAAATGGGTTTTTCGGGGGCATTTTGTTCGCTGGCCGAGGCATATGGTGGTTACTTGTTAGTACTTTTGTATACAGTACGGAGTAGTCCGTGTCCGTTGCCTGGGAGTGAGGGACTGACTGACCTCGATGCTAAATCGCCAAGAAAAGCATTCTCATTGGCAATGAGGGGCGGCTCAAAAGTCGACTGTGCCTTGGCGTGGTAAACAAATGGAGTAGCCATTGCGTCAACTATACAAATTCAAATAAAGCAACTTAAAGCAAAGCTACCGCTCCACAAACACCTGCACTAGTAGCAGCCAGCACAAACCATTTATACACCCCTCACTACTTGTACAACGAACCAACGAATCCGTACATTCGCATCCAATGTCCACACAAAGTAACCGAATCCATGTCTACAGTTATCAGATATCCGAACCGTGAGGAGAACATGACTGATACTGTGAGGAGAAACCGACACCAGTGAGCCATCCAATCAGTGTCCCAAATCTAGATATCTGGGGTTTCTTTTCCGAGTCTGGTTAGTCGGTCCTTATCAGTGCTCTGTATCGTACGGAGTACAAGGCATAGCTGAGGGTGTTACTTCAATGCCTCTTGCTATGGTCTAAATTAGCAGTATTATAGCGATAATAAAGAGTGTTATTCTGGTAAATAGTGCAAGAATCTATGCTAATTTGGTATTTACCCCGGATGTGGTAGTAATATATCGATATACATGTATCAGTTCCGTAGGTACGTACGTATGTAAGTAACCTGCGGTATTACATACAATACCCAAACCACACCATACGGAGTACAGAAGTACACCGGCTCTTGTATACCCAACTTGTATACTTCTTAACTAAACGTGATCCAAGCTATCTTATTTCTATTCCTAATAAAGTATCTCTCTATAAAACAACACATTCAGACAAAATATCCATATCAACAATCCCACCACCTCACCGCATCATCTAACCACTCTACTCAAGTACAACCAGTGAATGCAATCACATCATCAATCCTGCTGGATTCCTACCGGAACAACCCCAGTGATTCTTCCGATTCGATCAGACCTCGATATATAATGCCTTCCCCTCCTTCTCCTCTTTCTCCTCTTCACTCTTAACACACAGACCATCGCCCCAACTCAACTCAACTCAACATCGCTCACATCGCTCGACAAACCCAAGCAACTTTCTCTCTATCTCCACTTAAGGCATCGCCCCAACGTTCCCTTCTCCATCAAAACTAAACTGACCGACTACAGATCGAGGGTTTGCAAAAACGGTACATCCCTGCATGACTTGGATAGTCCACTTCGTTTGATGAAAAAATCATAATATTATTACAAAAATCGATTTTGAGAGACTTGAAAGACTTGTGCCACTCGACGAATTCGACATCTGTAGCAAAGTCAATACACCATAGTATTGAAAGCAGATATCGTACCACTTTGAGTTCTTTTCGGAATCGACAAAGACTTCCGTGGAATTGCGCCATTGCGACAACCTTTGCTTTTTATTATATCCCATGCGCCAATCCGAGTTTCTTTCTCCCACCAAAGCGCCATAATTTACTGAGGGAGACTTACGACTAGGACATTCTTCGATATCGTTCAAAAACAAGTCCAAGCAGCAATCCATTGTTAATATTTCACTCGAACCGAACGCCACGCTGATCGACTATTACAATCGAATCGTAATATAAGCAGACCAGAAAGCAGCACTTGCATACACAAAGTATCCAGAAAGCAACAGATAAGCATATCCTTTTTGCACCATGACCACAGTCTCGATCACCAGGGAACTCGAGCCATACTTGGCTTCTCTCCGGTCATACCTGGAGGACCACCCGAGCAATCTACCGGATAACGAGCCCGCAACGCGCTCAGAACGCCAGCCTGCTATCAAAAAAGACCCGGAGGAGCCATCGAGATCGAAAAGCAGTGCTACCAGGAATCCCTCCGCAAAGCGTCTTCCATTACGCCCTCGATATTAACTGAGCCTGTTCCAAATTCAACCTCTATCCCAGGAACACTATGTAAAGAATCAAGAGTTAGCACTTTCACACTCAAATGAAGAAAAAGTTATTGCTTACCTTCCCAGCCCCATTTTTCCATCACATTGACCCAATGCAATCGTCCCCGGACAGTCTTTTCATGCTCGATATTTTCCAACCCTGACACAGCAGAGCTCCGTCTTGAAGTTTGGCGAGAAGTGACAGAGGGAATCGCTCGCTCCTCCCGACCCCATCCTTTCCCCCAATTCTCCGAAGAATCATACATGGTATTGCTGCAGCTGCGTTTGTGCTTCCGCTCCTGCTCAACCTTGTATGCATCTCGACGGGTCCAGACCTCTCGCACAACCTCGAGGCATCGATCGATACCACCTAGCATCAATCGAGATTGGATGGCCATCCAACGATTCAGAACCCAGTCACGATCCTCTTCTTGCTCTGCTTCGCAGCCAGCGGCAATGAGCGGGAACATCTGAATTATAGTCGCCCGCGAACTTGGTGGCACAGTGGCAAGCAATATCAATACCCGCTTGGCCAGCTCCGATGTCGGTTCTGAAGGCATTTCTGGGACGGCTTGATGCAGATACAACAGGGTGGCCCAGCGATAAGCATGAGCTGTTTGGATGCTATGTTGCACCTCCGACGTGGGGTCTTCAGGCGGTTCGAACCATCTCGGGGGCTCCCACTGCTCAACAAGTCTTTTCAGCTCAATGGCTTGGGAGACCAGCGAGATGGAGTTGGAATCACTTTTTCGGACCCGTTGGACTAACCCCGCCACCTGGTTGATGAGCGGAAATAGCGTGGCAGCACATCCCATCAGAGGATCGATTTCATGTACAACATCGCTCGAAAGTTGAAAGATGGATAGGTCCATTTCTGGGCCCTCGCAGTCATCTCGCGACGTTAAACGAGCAATCACATCCATATACAGCCAGGTATTGTACAGAAACCGAACGCGCTCCAAATCAGCCCCATGCACTTTACCCTGAACGGCCAGATCCAGGACCTGCGACACCAATGCCTTGGCTCCTCGGAGATGTTGGATGCAAGAGCGAGTATGCTGGTCCCATGTATCCGCAAATGCTAGCGCTAGACTTGTAGCCAATGCCGCATCAGTCCTCATGCTTTCGATATTTTGCACCATATACGCGATGCTTTTGCGCATATGATCCACTCCATGGACCCTGAGGGCTGGGTTTTCTTTGCTGGAATGGAATGCAGCCATTGAGAAGATAGCGTGGCGCAGGGCCGGGGTGTCTTTGGCCAACGGCCAGATCAATGTACGCCAGGGATTCTCATGCATCCCATCCTTGATCGACAATATACCGCACGTGTTTCTATTGAAGCGTAACACCAACATCTCAGGACTTGCAGCTCCTAAATCTGGTTCGCTAGGGATGCTGGATTCCATGAGTGCTTCGGTCCTTGACGGAGAAAGCCCGGGATCTTGAAAGAACAACCACTGGCCGGAGCTTGGATCGGACTGGCGCACGATTTCCTCAATTTCATCATCATCCCCTGCTAGCAGGGCGGAGAAGCTGAAGCTATCTGACTTGGATGGACTAGGAGTCCACATTGCGCCAAAGGAGTTGCCAGAATCTGCGGACGATGGGAACAAATCCGACAACCATGGAGCTGACCCGGGAATTTCAAGCTCTCCAAGTGAGGACTCGGGAGTCTTCTCACTCAACGCATCCAGATTTGACTGGCTATCTTCCTCTACCCTAGGTGGGGTGTTTCGCTGCGGCAATCGACGCCCTTCTCTTGATTTAAGAGGAGACCCTTGACTTGTTGCAGCCCTTGCAAACGATATCGGACGTGAAATATTCCCTCTTGATCTTTTGTTCGGCGTGGTCGGGAGCGGAGGCGGCAAAGTGACTATCAAAACAAATAGCGCGGTTAATTGTTAGGACGATACATTATAGGAGGGGGGTATAGGGAGGGGGGGGGGTTAGACATATGACTTTACCATTCCTCGTCTTTGCAGAAGTCCTGTTCGCCGCATTGGTCTCTTCGAAGGGTCGCCACTTGAAATCCTTCTTGTATCCTCCGCATTGTACCTTGCGCCGTTCACATTGAAGACAGCTTGGTTTGGACTCGTCGCACTTTAGCCGTTTGGCCTTGCAGGTAATGCAGCCTGGATGGCAAGTAGGAGCAGAAGGTCAGCATCTTGTACATGGTACGCTGCTATTCCAGTTTTATGCTCTCATCCGTTCATGTATTCATATCCATGCGCCATTATATCATAACCGATCAATGAGAATGTCTAATGTACTGTACCATTACGACTTTTCGACTGTTTAGGCTTGCTGGTCGCATGCCCACCTGCCGTACCCGTCCTTGCTGCGGAGAGGGATGATCTGGCTGGAGGAGCCGACGAGGAGATAGAAGAGGCAGGGAAAGATGAAGAAGAGCCAACACCACCATCAGTGGTAGCAGCAGGAGGAGCAGAAGGAGGGGAAGATGAGGGAATATCCAGAATAGCCGAAGGGGATGGAATCTTGATGCTTTCCATGCCCAGTGCTTGGAGAGTTGGAGATCGCATAGAAATTGGAGGGGGACACTGAATGAACACGAAAGGATAAGATGAGGAAGAGTTATTGATAGATAGAAAGAGAAACCACCGCACAATATCTCTATAAGAACTCCATGGAGACGAAAGAGATAGGCGAGTCGAGATAGAAGGGACAGATAGATAATGGAGGAGTTCCTCGATCAATCATGTACTCATGCATCCGCGTGAGGAGAAAGCAGAGAAAGAACAGTTGATAAGCCGCGGGGGAGAAGAACAAGGTTCCACAACAGGAAACGAGAGCCAGCGGAAATAATCAGGATGATAGCGTACTTTTTGGATGCTGTATTGCCTGTAATATTATTCGTCCTGGTGTATTAATAGACGATAACGTGCTGGACGTGAAGCTATACAACTCGGTGGTCACGGGACCAAACACATGGTCTCCCCACACTTTCCGGCGGTACATTACATTGGCATCTCTCTCCACAGAACTCCAAGTAAGCAGTAAGTAAGGTTTCTGATGAGTTATTCGGTCTTCTGACATGTTGCATACAGGTATTTTACTATATTTACCCTCCGAGACAACCTCACCACAAGTGGACGACGATAAGACAGCGCTATTCTCCAAACGAGTTTTCGATCACCGAGATTCCATGGCATTGACATTGCTGCGAACCGCAAATTGAGCGATTTGTTTGATTCACGCTCTGATGGTTCCAGACGGCTCTATACAAATGATGACGGACCAGGTGGTGGGTATTGGTAACTGCATTGTCTTGCATAGTTCAGTGCCGCGATCACTGGACCACATATCTGTTCGGCTCCTTGGGACCTCTACTGATGATTCCAATTGACTGGTAGAGGGTTCAAAGAGTTTCGCAACATTGCGACGCCTTCCCTGTAGAGATATCCAACGGGATAATACGCTCTAGTGTCCCATAGATAAGGACAAACGCAACACACGACAAGGAATACCGGTGGTCCGAGTGAGATGAACGAACTGAGAGAAGGATATACCGAATTGAAGCCTAGACCCAGTGGAATTGCTATTTCTCAATTCTCCTAGACCGGATGCGGGATGTACTGCTTATGCTTTGCAGGCATGCCATAGTGTTCTAGACCAAACTAACCGCTACTGCATGGCAACTCAAAGTTACACAATAAATAATAAACTGATATAATGACCGGGATTGTCATTCTATGCTCTTGTCATGCTGTCAGACTACAAGTACACTCCGCAGAGTACATATGCGGATAGCGGAGCGAACCCCAGACCGAGGCCCGAATGGCGGGGGAAAGGGACGTCTTCCCCAAAACAACCTCCGCCACCATCTTTCTTCCTCCTCTCTCCAATTACACCTTCTGTATACTAGACAACAAAAATGTTTCGATCAGTTCCTCGTCGACTCCCGCGACGCCTTCCAACGTTCTCTCCCTCGACTGCTGGCAGTCCATCCCGCCTCGCTCTGCGATCGTTCACTTGCGGTTATCCACGGATGTCGTCTCCGCTCCCCTCAGTCGAGCCCCCCGTATCCACCGTCTTACCGGGCGATTCATACCAGCTGCTTTCGAGCGCTGACAAGGCCGGTGCCGCTGAAGACGCTTTCTACGATCAGCAGATTAAAGATGTCGAGGCGTGGTGGAAATCCCCGCGGTATGAGGGGATCAAGCGACCATACTCGGCCGCGGACGTGGTTAGCAAGCGCGGAACGTTGCAACAGACATATCCTAGTTCGTTGATGGCGCGGAAGCTGTTTAATTTGCTGAATGAGCGGGCTACTCAGGGACTACCGGTTCATACGAGTGAGTTTGTTTGGGTTGAATAATTGGGGATATGGATGGAATTCTAACGGTTTGAATTCTAGTGGGTGCCATTGACCCTGTGCAGATGACACAGCAAGCCCCGAACCAGGAGGTCTTGTATATATCGGGCTGGGCATGCTCTTCTCTCTTGACGACGACCAACGAGGTCTCCCCCGACTTTGGCGATTACCCCTACAACACAGTGCCGAACCAGGTCCAGCGGTTGTTCAAAGCTCAGCAAATGCATGACCGAAAGCAATTTGACTCCAGGCGAAAATTGAACCCGGAGCAGCGCAAGTCCACCGCATATGTTGACTACCTGCGACCCATTGTCGCAGACGGTGATACTGGGTAAGCTGCTCCAGTTACTATGACAGATGAGATGCAGTGGCTAACTAATTACCATAGACACGGTGGATTGACTGCAGTCATGAAGCTGGCGAAGCTCTTTGCCGAGAATGGCGCTGCTGGTGTCCACTTCGAGGACCAGCTTCACGGTGGAAAGAAATGCGGTCACTTGGCAGGCAAGGTCCTTGTGCCAATGGCTGAGCACATTAACCGACTCGTTGCTACCCGCTTCCAGTGGGACATGATGGGAGTTGAGAACCTTGTGATTGCTCGAACAGACTCTGAGAGCGGCAAGTTGATCAGCAGTGCGATTGACGTGCGCGACCACGAGTTTATCCTTGGTGTTACGGAGGATGTTGAGCCTCTGGCGGAGACTCTCCAGGCTATGGAACGGGAGGGAGCTGCTCCTTCGGAGATTGATGCTTTTGAACTGGACTGGGTCAAGAAGCACAAGCTGGTCACTTTTGACGAGGGTAACATACGACCACCAGACTGGAATCACAACTCAAGCTAACATCTTCTAGCTGTCGACGCCCACCTCGAATCCGAAGGCGCCTCCCAATCAACCCGGGAGGCATACAAGACCAAGGTCGCCCAGAACCCCAACCTCTCCCTCTCCCGCCGTCGAGCCCTGGCAAACGACTACGCAAAGGCCCCCGTCGTCTGGTCCTGCGACAGCCCCCGCACCCGCGAAGGATTCTACCACTACCGCGCCGGCTTCCCTGCCGCCACCAAGCGCGCACGCGAGTTCGCACCCTACGCCGACCTCCTATGGGTGGAAACTGGTGACCCGGACGTCGCCAAGGCGGGACAACTGGCCGGAGAAGTGCGCAGCGAGTTCCCGGGCAAGAAACTCGTCTACAACCTGAGTCCGTCGTTCAACTGGATGGGCCAGGGATTCAACGAGGCTTCTCTGAAGTCGTTTATCTGGGATCTTGCTAAGCATGGGTAAGTCAACCAACCCCCAAAAAATATTCCAAAAATACACCAACTAACGAGAGCAGATTCGTCCTCCAACTTATCTCCCTCGCCGGCCTACACACCAACGCCACCGTCACAACCGAACTCTCCCGCGCCTTCAAGGACGAGGGCATGCTCGCCTACGTGCGCCAGATCCAGTCTCGCGAAAAGGAACTCGGGGTCGACGTCCTGACGCACCAGAAGTGGAGTGGAGCGCCGTACATGGATGGTATTCTGGGTGCTATCCAGAGCGGTAGCAGCAGCAGTAAGAGTATGGGTGAGGGGAATACTGAGAAGGGTGAGTCTTCTTCCAGCTTTAGAGGATGTATTGGATTACGCTAACTTGATTGTTGCAGGTTTTTAAACAGGGAAAATGGGTAGCGAGATAAGATTGATAGAATTAGATCTTGTCGGTTTAACCAATGTAACACGAACGAACATGACGATAGTCAAATACAGTACTCCTGTAGTATAGAAAGAAAACGACTTACAAAATCCATACCCCTAGTAAAACAAAACATATTACTCTTAACTCAACTGAGTTAAGCATAAATAACCATGTAACCAACACCACTGAAAATACCACTACATGATTACCAGTATTTACTGTACCTGATTCGAGTGGTAATGGAAATTAACGGTAGTATTACATACAGGTACATACGAGTACTTGTACTTGTACGGAGTACATGTACATACAGACGCATCTATGAAACTCTAGTGTTTACTCTAAGCGACAATACATCGCTGTATATCTTTTTCTCGAAATAAGTTCGAGGTCGGTATTAATGGTAAGGTCGATGTTTGGAGATAACCGATTTCTTCTCTCATCGCAAGTAGCACAATCGATTGCAATTATGGCGTTAAATCGCTTGAATATAAACAACGCCAGTATTATCATTATCGCGTTAGGAGTTGCAATCACAACACAAAATTCAATATCAACGCAGATAGCAGATCAATCAATACTTCCACTAAACAAGATAAAGATATAGGATATCTCCGTGGCTACACTCGAAAAAAGAGACAAGGCGGAAAGGGGAAATAACAACCAGGGAATATAAGCGAATCAATATGAACACAAAGAGTAGAGGCTTAAACGGCTAGATCTTCACTTGACAATAGAAAAGAGAAAAGAGAAAGAGTCTTAGGAGGCGAAATAGCAGTAGTGTATCATAAAGGTAAGCACTCCACGGGAAGAACGAACTTGGTTTATACTGGGGACATTGCACAGTCTGGACTCATAACCCAGGCAAAAGAACGGGACAAGGGCAAATGGGCAGGGTTGCTGTAGAACAAAAGAAAAAAATCAACTTAAGGCGTACCACATATACCTAAGAAATCTCGAGGGATGGAATAATAAAGAACAACCCAATTTTCCCATAAACGACGAATATCACTCGCTTAAAAACCGGACAAAAACATGCTGCAATGACGTAGCGAAACTAGTTGACGCGGAAACAATCCAAAATAACTGCGCGTTGTTAGCATGCCAAATTGTGCATTAGATAGTGGCAGATACTGACCTTCATGACCTCTGCGGCAACCGCTGCCGATCCACATCAGGGTGTTCAAGAAAGCGTAACGGTCGTCTCCGGTCTCCATAGAGAGGTTCACGCGATACTTATAGGTGTTAGGGTTAACAGCGTCCGCCATATTTGGGTCATTAACCTTATCAAGTACATCCTTAGAGCCCGTTAACCACCCATTTGTCTTCACAATGATATACGCCGGCGGATCGTCCGCAGTTTGAAGCATGTAGGTCGCTCGGAGACTCGTCACGGAATCTTTGGTGATGATTTGGGAATCTTGCCCTCCAGGCTGATAAATTTGTTAGAAGTACACTGCAACGGGTATAGAATGAATGAAATAAAATGGAGACAAACCAGGATAATACCCTTCCCCCATCGACCAGCCCACTGACCACCAAGGAAAGAAACCCAATCCCTTTGGCCCCACAAGCTCTGTCCCACCGAAACCCGAGGGTTCATCTTGATGCTCATCCGGAAGTCCAATTCGAGAGACGGAGCGGGAATCTGTAGCGACCGAGCGACGTCACCCTCGGGGAAGGTATGGAGTAGGTTGTTGGCCGGGATCGAATCTTTCATAACGCTGAGGTAGGTGGGACATTCAAGCAAGTGCTGACGTTGCCTGCTGGTGTTCTTCGCGCGAACCTGCTGACAGTAGATGCATTGGACGGACAGACACTGTGATTCCCCGGTCAAATTACTGAACTCCCAACCATAACCATAGCCTCTTCTTACCTTGTCTTCCTCCTTGGCACGGAACTCGACAAAGGCGGCATGAACATCATCCAACGGCGGCGCCGGAAGACTCGAAGCAGACGTTTTCGGCTTGGGCTTGGGAGTCGGACGTGAACCTTGCTGGGGGGTGCCGGAGGACGAACCGGGGCCAGCGGTAGGCGGGCCACCAGGCGTGGACAGGGTACCACGGCCGGCAGTCATGTTCATCGGGGTCTGCATCGGCGTGGCATGGGGATTGACACCGTTCGACATCATGGCACCGTTAGCGGTGGGCATCGCAGCCCCGGGGCCAGGGCCAGCACCTGCGGCGGCGGCGGCGGCAGGTCCATTTGGCGTTGGGGGATAACCATTTGCAGCGCTGATACCGTTGGCGGCGGATTGGGCAGACTGGGACTGCGGCTGAGGCGCACTGGGATGACCACGGAGACCGGGACACTCGAGCAGATGCTGTTTCTGACGCGAGGTGTTCTTTGCGCGAATCTGTTGACAGTAGATACACTGGACGGAAAGGCACTGTACCAGGGTAACAGAAAAACAGGATGGTATGTCAGTAACAAGTAAGATAGTTATATTGGTGGTGTACTCGGTATAGGCACAAGTGGTGGGCTCGTTGAAATATTACGGGGGAAATACAGCAGGACACGCACCTTATCGTCTTCCTTGGCGCGGAACTCGACAAACGCCGCGTGAACCTCCTGGTCGACCGTCCGACCCATGTTCGCGGTAACAGAGTCGAAAAAGTCGATACTGGACGGACCAGGGGATGCAGTGGGGAGTAGAGACGAGATGATGGCGGTTTCGCAATGAAAAACGGAAAAATACGACAAGGGGACGATGTGGTGAGAGGGACGATGGGCGTTTCAACGCTTTTCTCGTTTTTTTCTGGGGAGGGAGAAAAAAAGGGAAGAAGCGGGCGGGAAAGAAAAACGGAAGAAAACCAGAACAAAACGAGACGAGACGAGACAGTGGCGGTTAAGTTACGCGAGCAGGACCGGGTCTTACCGCCCGCGTAATTTTGATCCTGCCTACACCATTTCTCTTCTTTTACTCTATTTCTTGTTTTCTTTTCTATTTAATTCAATGCATTCAATTATATTACATTCATTCAATTGTTTTTTAAATATAATGGTTAACCATTGATGTTGTTATGGACGCGTTCTGCGGCCTCAGGCGCCAACTTACCGCGCGGCAGATGCGCTGTACTCGTCGAATATACACAAGAATAGCATAGACATCAATTATTGAATTGAAGATCGTATGCTGGACGATGCACCTAACCGTTCAGGTCATCATATATCAAGTGTGAATAGCAGTGTGGTCGAGGTCCCCTTATCATTACCATGTATCGCGTCTTCCATCTACATCAATAACACAGCTACCTAAGTACAGTGCAGTACAAGTAATTGCATATACATTATCGGAGTCCACACTATTTGAGCATATACTTAGCCAGTGCAAATTCATTTTGCCAAATTCGACATTTGCTGTCCCCAAAGACAAACAACGCGTGCACATGGCTTGCTTATTCGACCTCACTTGCAGCACTGCCCCCGCCAATCTCGTGTCGCCGTGTGTCTGCTCTGTCTATTTGCCTTGTCTGCCTTGTCCAGCAGTACGAACTACCATAAAACCGAAAGAAATGGTGATATAGGTTGTGTTCTCAAGTAGTGTGTATTTAGTCAGATCTAGATATATATCTAACGTCGACTGCTGATGCGTATTACTGTACTGGGTACGGAGTACCGCGTATGGTACTCCGTATACGAATACGAGTACAAGTGGTTTTACTGTAACTATGTACCAAGGTACTAGTTAACTACGGCTTTTGGTGCCTGAAATCAACGGTATTGTTGACTAACGTAATCCACAAGCGAGTGGCCACCACAAGCGAGTGGCCACCTTCCGCCCCATCTATAGTATTCAAATGCATTTATTCCAACCAAAACGCCATTAAATTAAGAAAACTACCTAATTAAGTCTAACTGGGCATGCATTTCTCTTATGTCCTTCATTTCCACAGGCCCCGCACTTTGGTAAAGCTCTCATACGCGGCTGTAAAGGTGGTGAAGGCCTTCTCAGCCGGGGGGGTGCTGGTGCTTCAATTGCTGCTTCTGGCTGCACAAATAGCTCGTGAGCCTCTGGAGCTGAGAGACCACCTTCATGAGGTATTTGCCTTTTAGATCGAGTACGCTTTTGCTTCTGCTTCTCATTTGCAGCGCGTAATTCACCTATTTCTTTCTCAAGAAAAGCAGTTGATTGCATTGTGATTTGACAAGCTTTAAGAACCTGATTTATCGCGGAATTAAGTGGACTCGGTGGGCTCTTTGAACGCTGCCTTAATAAAGCTTTGATTGAGGATGATTGCTTTTGTAATTGGACGAAATTCGACAGCGTTTTAGGCTCCCAATCACTTCCCTGGCTTCCGGGGGGTGTTGGCGTACGAAGCCGAATATCAAGCTTTGAAATCACTCGATCAGGGTTGTATGGCACTAAACCAGCTGCTGCAAAGCTATTCTTGATAGTCTCAGGTTTGAATACTTTGATTCGTGCGTGTGGGTAGGTGTCAAGAAAGTCTAATTTGTCGATATGATTTATATTGAGCCGCATTTTCAATTCAACCATCTGGCCATATGATCGCTTTAACACTGCAAAACAACCGATATCAAGTGGCTGTAAAAGATGTGATGAATGTGCTGGCATACAAATTGGGATGATAGCATTTTGACTGCAGATTTCATTGAATTTTGGTGTTAAATGACTTCCATGGCCATCAAGGATTAAAAGTCGATATTTCCCCTTTGTACGAGCAATTGTTGATGGAATAAAGAGCTTTTCAAGTCACTGAATCCCAATTTCATCAGATGTCCATCCATTTGGGCTGACTTCGATGCGCCAATCATCCGGGAGGTTATCAAACCAAGACTCAATAAAGACCTTGCCTTTGAGAATAATACATGGAGGCAAGGCCCATCCTGATGCACTTATTGTCTCAATTGTGGTAGCCCATTCACGATTTCCAGGTTGTAAAAGTGAATGCTGACCATAGTATTCAGCCCTGGTAACAACCTTTGCAGTTGCTGTTAGACCCATTGCAAAGCCAGTCTCATCAAAGTTGTAGATATCATCAGGGTCAATGCCATATTGAAGTATCATACATTGCACACAATTAAAGCACTCATGGATGATTTTCAGGTCTTCACATTTTGCACGCTCATAATTATAGCACCTTGAGAATCAGGTTGAAAGCTCTGGGTGCCTTTTCACATAGTTTAAGACCCAATTCTCACCAACTGTTTGAACCGGGGTAGTTCCACACGACTTAAGTAGAAGATTGGCCATTTCTCATACAGTATTGGGCCGGGGGGCTGCTCCATGAGAATCCATTGAGAGTATCCATTTTAGAAGCGATTCCTCTTCTATTTGTGTCAATTTATGATTATTGGAGCGAGATTTGTGCTGATTTGTACATCCAGCAAGCCGGCACTGGAGAGTTGTATGAGGCACATTGAATTGGTTTGCTGCTTCTTGAATTGAGGTAATTTCTTGCTTCTTAATAGCCTGGATAGCTAATAAGATCCTACCCTCTTGCTCTATTGAATTTTTAGAGCTTCGGGAGCGAATTGGTGGCATGGTGGGTGGTTGAAGAAGGAAGGGTGCACGAAATTGACGCGAAACGCGGTAGGGTGGCCACTCGCTTGTGGATTACGTTAGTTAACTATGGGATCCACGTGATCGACGTTGGGATGATCTGTTGCTGTTTTTGTATTCGCTTGCAGAACAACGTTACTTGTTTGTATGCATTTAGCATATTCTGGAAATTGAGTTCTATATTGGGCTTCTATGATGTGAGTAGAAAGATCGGATATCTTTTCAATAGCAAATCGCTCTGACAACGCACAAAGCTATATACATATAACCAAAACTAGTAGATGATGAAGAAAAATGCAAAACCGTTATGTAGCCATGAAATAAACGCCAGCAAATGTCATAAGAATAACCAAGATTGTGAGAATCCAAGCTCCCGCCCGGTCAGCGGTGGTGATCGGATCATCAAGGACGCCAATGTATGCATCGTCGTCTTTTTCCGTGCCCGCATCAGGATCACCCTTACTGATGCCGCCGTGGTCTGCAGTAACACGCTTCTTCGCGGAGTCGACCAGATTCGTTTGGAAAACTTCCATCGCGGCCATTTGCTCCCCAACTCCCGTGCTCCCATCGTAGTCGGCGCCTTTGGTCCATCGCAATCCACAGGCATTCTTCGGACCACTGCACTGTAAAGCGGCTGCTTGAGCAGAGGCACGCAGCTTGGGCATGAGCATATCATGAGTGAACGGGGCTATTTGGACTGTGGCGGCGATCCAACGGGAGAGGTAGGCTTTGAAAGAGCGCTGGTCGACGTTGCAAGTGCCCTGAGTCTCGCAGGCAACCTCGCTCATGACGTTTTTACCGTCAGGGAAGAAATAATCTAGGCCCTTGACGATTCCCTCCACACGGGATTTCCAAGCGTCAGATTGACCTGTCTGTATCGTGTCAGTAACCAACTGCATTCAAACGGAAATAGAGAAAGGGGTGACTTACGAAATGGTACATATTGGCCGCACCAAGCAACATGACACCTGTATTGTAGGACCATTGAATATGGTTGACCTCACTGCAGTTATTCCTGTCGTCTGTACCGTCGAAGAAATGGAAGTCCCGACTAGCAAGACCAACACCAAACATCCAGTCCCAAGCGTCTTCAGCCCACGCCGCATATGATTCATTACCGGTATACACCGCAAGACGGGCGGCCAGGTTGAAGAAACATCCATTGGATACGGTATTCCTGTAGTTGAAACCGCCGTTGAAGGAATATATCTGCCATTTTAACCCACCACCACATTCCTGTTCATCCCACCGCGGAACCTGGGTATTAAAGACGGCCTGAGCTAGCGCTAACCATTGAGGTTGGTCTTCTGGTGGGTTCGGGTATCGTACTTCGGCGGCAGACATGGCGGACAGACCCCAGAAGGCCTGGTCATCGTTTCCTAGCGTACGAGACTGATTCGTGGGCATGAAGTTGTTACCAGAGCCGGTCTGGTGCAGCAGGGCTTGGGTAGTGATATCGTTCCATTGCGAATCTCCCGTGTAGTACCAGTATTCCACCAACGCTCCGAACATGGCACCCGCTTCCCACCAATAGTAGGGATCGGGAAGGTTACCGGGGACATCACCTGGCCTGTAACCAGTGTAATATTGTAACATTCCAGTCGCTGCGGTTTGGGCGGCATTTTTGATTGAATCTGCGATAGTCAGCAGCGTTAGAAGAAGAGGAAGGCCATGTTCACGTACCTTGATTGTCTATATCCAAGCTAATAGACGCCTGCGCCAGCTGGGATCCCAAAAGTGTCCCAAGCAATATGAAATTGCTCCGGGAGAGAGAAAGACGGGGTAAAGATAATAACCTTGACCACTTCATAGTGATAAACGAATGTTTAGAGTTGATGATGTGTAGAAATAGAAATGAGCGACAGTATGAAAATGAATAAGAACGAAGGCAGAAACGAGAGGAGGCCGATGAGCGAATAATTATGATGAAGAAGATGCCTGGAGAACAAGGACAAAGAAGAAAAAAGACCCAGGCAGCCTTGAAGACCCTCAGGCCTCAAAAAAAAAGCAATCAAGGTGGTGACAGAACGAGTGGATGTGGCACAACGCCTGAAATGAAGAACGTAACGCGAACACATGATGGAAGAGGGCCAGAGGTACCCTTTTATTCCACAGCGAAATGAAATGTATTTCTATTATTTTGACGTTTCCTTTTGAATCCTTGGCCGGTGGTAACAGTATCGGCCAAATACATTCTGGAATCCAGTGGATGCTCGGCAAAGCGCGAGGCCAAGGCCTTGGCTGAAGCTGTTTATAGGAAAGAGAACGGAAGCACCGGAGAACTGGATTGGAAATATCATTTTTGGAGAGGTCATTTTTCTGTTTTCGATGAGCATGTACTAGTATACGAAGGATGCGGGGTATAAACTGCCGTATTGGATAAGAGAGATGGCGACGATCAACAAGGAATTGTCCCTCCATGACAGCGGAGAATGGACCATAGGGAGAGAGAGAGAGAGAGCGCTTAGCACGAACCGCAGGATATGGGTGGGTGTTCCCCGGGTCTTGTCCTGCATATTTACCAGTGTCATGTATATAGACCTAATTTTGTCAACCATGATGCATAGATCTCTATCGATCATCAATCAATCAACGGAATCAGCGTTGAATCTCCGCCTGAAAATCACACTGACAAGATCCACGCTTGTTGATCGCTGGCACGTGAAACTGTGGCGGTGGCTTTTTCTGCACTGCCTCGTTCTTTCCAATTTTGGAATCGTCTTCCGTCTCTTGAGCAACCGCCAACAATCAATGCGATTAAATGCGATTAGGATACTGCTTGCTTAAGGGACTATGTTCTTGTAGTCTAGACTATTGTATACTATGGACAACCGGTTATTAGTCCCCTATACTCCGTACAGTAGAGTCGACGACCCCTATTGCTCCCTGCGACTTCTCTGTAACCGCCTAGCAGTAAAATGGAACATTCGGTTTCATAGCCACGCTCTGATTGGTCGAACCAGCTAATAGCGCTGCCTGTGCACTGCTATTCTTGGCCGCGCCCAAGATCACGTGCATCCCGTCGGAACCGAGACCATCCCCAGAAAGAAGGCGGCGGCGATTTCACCACGACAACCTATTCACCCGTCATCTTATCCTCCTTCCTACCCACTTGTACCTACCTTTGCAGTTTCCTTTTTCTCGTGAACCCGTGGACCGGTGATCATCGAGCTCTTTTTCGCATTCATCTTACGATCCGCATTTGATACACCTGTTTTCTCCCTGCTTTTCTCTCCCCGATCGCCCAAACGAGACCATAACAGCCCGACCTCAAAGAAAAATCTACACCACGTCATACCTGTTCGACTTTAAACGTTCAAAAGCGATTTCTCACGTCTTACGAAAATGTCCGAGCCACCTTACGACCCCTACATCCCTTCTGGCTCGAATGGCGCTGCCGGTGCCGGTGCCGCGGGCACCACGCAGCATGGTGGTGACCCGAAGACGCAGCAGGTCTCTAGGGTGAGTACTGCGGTCCTGTGATGAGGATCGGATTCTCGCTGGCGTTGATAGATCATGGCGCTAATCTTATATTCCTGCGATAGGAAATCGATGATACGATCCGTGCGATGCGTTCGAACATTGTCGGTGTTTCGGAACGTGGCGAGCGTCTAGACTCTCTTCAGGACAAGACGGACAATTTGGCGGTATCAGCGCAGGGTTTCCGCAGAGGTGCCAACCGCGTGCGCAAACAGATGTGGTGGAAGGACATGAAGATGCGTGTATGCTTGGTCATCTGCGTCATCGTTCTGCTCGTCGTGATTATCGTCCCTTCTGGTATGACTAGACTTCCCTCCTCAATTTGCTCGGGTAATTTGCTGACGTGAGCTATAGTTGTCGCAACTCGTCATTAAGTGCCGTGTTTTGCCTTTTAACGGAGTGGATGTCCTCTACGATAAGCTCTCGGTGATCCGAAGCCGTGGAGCCTTTTTCCTTTGTTCTTCACTTTTCTTTTGTCAGCCTCCAATACCTCGTCCTGCTCGTCTTTTATCTACTACCCACGCGCCTTCCGACAAGCGTCAACGGTCTGCTGTTCTGTCTTATTATTCTCACGACCTCAATCCTCGATACGCCTTCGACACTACGTACAAGCTGATTCTGCTTCTCGCATAATCCATGTCACGATCCGTCGACGGGTGAAGATGTAAATGATACTCCGCTGCTGCTGCTGCTTTCTCGTGTTTCAGTACGGTTTTCTGTGTCTTGCGTGTGCTTTTGTATTCTTCGATCTTGTTCCTACAGCCTCTTTTAATGAAGCATGTCTATCTTTTCCCTGGATGGGGACTCGCTATTATTCAAACCGTGCTTTATTGGTCTAGACGGGATAACTGCGGACAAATTCGCGTAGACACGCCCCAGTCATCGCATAGACCCGACAGTGAGTGGAGAGACCGGCGTCTCAAGTGGACAATCTCGCATTGTTATTATTATCAGATCTTCCTCAATTCCTCTTTCTGCATGGCAGCTACGTAATAATAATGGATAACAAATGGCAGTTGATTTTTGTTGAATATTGGACCCGTTAAAATAGAGGGTCCGGTCACAGCAAATGAGAGCCTCGACAGCCATCTGATATGTATAAAGAAAATGCAGAGTGGGGATAGCGGCTTTTGACCGCTTCTGGAAGACATCGAGATCGTATCAGATGTGAATGGGCACAGCTTTCGCAATGGAGTATGCTCCTCGTCCAGCTGATGAGAGACTTCTTTCCTCATTCTCACACAGAAGAGTTTTATCCATCACATCTCCAAGTGGTTACATCCTAGGATCGAGCCACATCCGTGGAGACTGCACATTGCGCACAAAAACGGTAACTATTTGATATATCTTACTGGGGGCTTCGCTGTATGCTCTAGTTTCCATCTCGTACGTCTCTGATTTGGGATATAAAGAAGTTCTCAAGCTGGAAACAGTCTCACCAAACCAGTATATAGCCACATAGGCTATTACATTGGTCATCTCCAGGTGCAACGACCTACCGGTCTCCTATCATTTCATCCTCACAACCCTAGATTTAAGTGATCAACTACCACATTTCACATGAAGCAACACAATCCACTTACCTCTGGCCATGGAATACCATCCTCAAGCCGCACTTCCGACTCCTCAATCATCCTTCCCTTCTGAAAGAAAACAAGACCTTCAGGACATATTTCATCAGGGCCGAACTGGTAGCGCCAATGTATAGCCGCAGCAATGTTCTCCTTCTGGATAGTTGACTCGTAAAATGGTGCTACCCGTTCAAGCTCGTGGATGCGTTCTGCGCGAGTCAGGGGCCATTTTGGGGTGGAGTTCCAGGGGAAGGGATTGAAGGAATTGTTATCTTGCTGCTGGCACGTCCGCCGTAGATTCTGTCCAGGTCGTACTCTCCCTCAAATACGTATTGATCTTCCATGCGCATGCATACACGTCGATAAGGAGTTGATAGACGTCTTTCACGGGACGGTCGTGCAGCCAGGTCCTGCTTTCAAGGCGATGGAAGGGTTTGTCAACGGCCGTGGAGAGATTCTTGGGAAAGGCCGCAGTGTTTGCAATGTTCGTAGAGGGTTTGCTCGTGTTGGCGCTCTGAGCAAACGTCTCACTTGCACTCTTAGCACATGTCTTTTTGTAGTTTTTCCAGTCTGCTTTCTGGCAGTTGCGAGAGCAGTACCACTGGGTTTTGCATTTGGCGCAGCGTTTCAAGGGAGTGGCATCCGTGCCCTGCTTTTTGTAGACGACGCAGGACGCGTCTGCCATGATGGATGGTGGTAGCTGTATACCTCTGAGGGATATTCTGATGAAGATGTGATGGGGCGAGAGAGAAGAAGAAGAAGAAGAAGAAGAAGAAGAAGAAAAAAAAAAAAAA